>NC_091311.1:5986345-6016345 GCF_038502225.1 Cherax quadricarinatus | reverse complement strand
AGGAAGAGGAGGAGGAAGAGGAAGAGGAAGAAGAGGAAAAAGAGGAGGACGAAGAGGAGGACGAAGAAGAGCACGAAGAGGAGGGCGAAGAGGAAAAGAACGAGGAGGAGGAAGAGGAGGAGGAAGTGGAAGAGGACGAGGAGGAGGAAGAGAAGGAGGAAGAGGAGGAGGAAGACGAGGAGGAGGAGGAGGAGGAGGAAGAAGAAGATTACGAGGAGGAGGAAGAAGAGGACAAAGATGAAAAGGACGACTAGGAGGAGGAGGAAGAGGACGAGGAGGAAGAGGAGGAGGAGTAGGAATAAGAGGAGGAAGAGGAAGAAGAGAAGGAGGAGGAGGAAGAGGAGGACGAAGTGGAAGAGGATGAGGAGGAGAAAGAGGAAGAGGAGGAGGAAGAGAAGGAGGAAGAGGAGGAGGAAGAGGAGGAGGAAGAGGAGGAGAAAGAGGAGGAGGAAGAGGAGGAGGAAGACGAAGAGGACGAGGAGGAGGAAGAGAAGGAGGAAGAGGAGGAGGAAGAGGAGGAGGAAGAGGAGGAGAAAGAGGAGGAGAAAGAGGAGGAGGAAGAGGAGGAGGAAGACGAAGAGGACGAGGAGGAGGAAGAGAAGGACGAAGAGTAGGAAGAAGAGGAGGGCGAAGAGGAAGAGAACGAGAAGGAGGAAGAGGAGGACGAAGGGGAAGAGGACGAGGAGGAGGAGGAAGAGGAGAATGAGGAGGAAGAAGGGGAAGAAGAGTAGGAAGAGAAGGAGGAGGAGGAAGAGGAGGAGGAGTAGGAATAAGAGGAGGAAGAGGAAGAAGAGGAGGAGGAGGAAGAGGAGGAGGAGGAAGAGGAGGAGGAGGAAGATGAGGTGGAGGAAGAGGAGGAGGAGGAAGAGGAGGAGGAGTAGGAATAAGAGGAGGAAGAGGAAGAAGAGGAGGAGGAGGAAGAGGAGGAGGAGGAAGAGGAGGAGGAGGAAGAGGAGGAGGAGGAAGAGGAGGAGGAGTAGGAATAAGAGGAGGAAGAGGAAGAAGAGGAGGAGGAGGAAGAGGAGGAGGAGGAAGAGGAGGAAGAGGAAGAAGAAGAGGAGGAAGAGGAAGAAGAGGAGGAGGAAGAGGAAGAAGAGGAGGAGGAAGAGGAAGAAGAAGAGGAGGAAGAGGAAGAAGAGGAGGAGGAAGAGGAAGAAGAGGAGGATGAAGAGGAAGAAGAGGAGGAGGAGGAAGAGAAAGAAGAGTAGGAGGAGGAAGAGGAGGAGGAAGAGGAGGAGGAGGAAGAGGAGGAGGAGGAAGAGGAAGAAAAGTAGGAGGAGGAAGAGGAGGAGGAGGAAGAGGAGGAGGAAGAGGAGGAGGAGGAAGAGGAGGAGGAAGAGGAGGAAGAAGAATAGGAAGATCGAAACAAAATAGTTAAGTCAGCCCTCAACAGGAGCTGTAACTCAACTCTTGTTACCACAGATACTTGAGTATACATACACAGGTATACAGGAGGTGTATACCTTTCTGAATATACATACACAGGTATACAGGAGAGGTGTATACCTGTGTGAGTATACATACACAGGCATACAGGAGGTGTATACCTGTGTGAGTATACATCCACAGGTATACAGGAGGTGTATACATTTCTGAGTATACATACACAGGTATATAGGAGAGGTGTATACCTGTCTGAGTATACAAACACAGGTATACAGGAGGTGTATACATGTGTGAGTATACATACACAGGGATACAGCAGAGGGTGTATACCTGTGTGAGTATACATACACAGGTATACAGGAGGTGTATACCTGAGTATACACACACGGGTATACAGGAGAGGGTGTATACATGCCTGAGTATATATACACAGGTATACAGGAGAGGGTGTATACCTGCCTGAGTATACATACACAGGTATACAGGAGAGGGTGTATATCTGTGTGAGTATACATACACAGGTATACAGGAGGTGTATACCTGTCTGAGTATACACACACAGGTATACAGGGTAGGGTGTATACCTGTCTGAGTATACATACACAGGTATACAGGAGAGGGTGTATACCTGCCTGAGTATACATACACAGGAATACAGGAGAGGGTGTATACCTGTCTAAGTATACATACACAGATATATAGGAGAGGGTGTATACCTGTCTGAGTATACATACACAGGAATACAGGAGGTGTATACCTGTCTGAGTTACACACACAGGTATACAGGAGAGGGTGTATGCATGCCTGAGCATACATACATTGGTATACAGGAGAGGGTATATACCTGCCTGAGCATACATACACAGGTATACAGGATAGGGTGTATACCTGCGTGTATACATACACAGGTATACAGGATAGGGTGTATACCTGTCTGAGTATACATACACAGGTATACAGGATAGAGTGTATACCTGCCTGAGCATACATACACTGGTATACAGGAGAGGGTGTATACCTGCCTGAGCATGCATACACAATGATATACAGGAGGTGTATACCTGCGTGTATACATACACAGGTATACAGAAGAGGGTGTATACCAGCCTGAGTATACATACACAGGCATACAGGAGAGGGTGTATAACTGCCTGAGCGTACATACACAGTGTGGCATGCAAAGAGTATGTAACCTTTATTCGGCGCATGTACACACCCTCATTTACAGGCTATCTCCCCCAACCAGCGAACCAGGTTGCTAAGAGTTGATGATGGGGCCCCGTCGTTCAACTAGTGACCAGGTTCTAGCCAATAAGAAGATGGTTTTGGCAATCGCAGAGGTTATGTGGGTACCGCTCTCCTGTCTGCCCTTGTCATTTCCATTCTAGAGCTGGTTGAAGCACGGTCTGCTATCTTGTGGCTTCTATTTCTGCCTTGCTTACCGTGGAGTGCACTATACTTATTACTGTACATAGTGTACAAATTGCTGTTCTAAATTAGTGAAGGATAATATAAGTCTAAACTTTTTCTACTGTGTTTAGTTTGCTCCCATTACACCCGGGATAACAGGCCATTTGGAATCCTGGGTTGTAATACACAGGTATACAGGAGAGGATGTATTCCTGCCTGAGCATACATACACAGGTATACAGGAGAGGGTGTATACCTGCGTGTATGCATTCACAGGTATACAGGAGAGGATATATACCTGCGTGTATACATACACAGGTATACAAGAGAGGATGTATACCTGCGTGTATACATACACAGGTATACAGGAGAGGATGTATACCTGCGTGTATACATACAGGTATACAGGAGAGGATGTATACCTGCGTGTATACATACACAGGTATACAGGAGAGGATGTATACCTGCGTGTATACATACACAGGTATACAGGAGAGGATGTATACCTGCGTGTATACATACACAGGTATACAGGAGAGGATGTATACCTGCGTGTATACATACACAGGTATACAGGAGAGGATGTATACCTGCGTGTATACATACACAGGTATACAGGAGAGGATGTATACCTGCGTGTATACATACACAGGTATACAGGAGAGGATGTATACCTGCGTGTATACATACACAGGTATACAGGAGAGGATGTATACCTGCGTGTATACATACACAGGTATACAGGAGAGGATGTATACCTGCGTGTATACATACACAGGTATACAGGAGAGGATGTATACCTGCGTGTATACATACACAGGTATACAGGAGAGGATGTATACCTGCGTGTATACATACACAGGTATACATTAGAGGGAGTATACCTGCGTGTATACATACACAGGTATACAGGAGAGGATGTATACCTGCGTGTATACATACACAGGTATACATTAGAGGGTGTATACCTGCGTGTATACATACACAGGTATACAGGAGAGGATGTATACCTGCGTGTATACATACACAGGTATACAGGAGAGGATGTATACCTGCGTGTATACATACACAGGTATACAGGAGAGGATGTATACCTGCGTGTATACATACACAGGTATACATTAGAGGGTGTATACCTGCGTGTATACATACACAGGTATACAGGAGAGGATGTATACCTGCGTGTATACATACACAGGTATACAGGAGAGGATGTATACCTGCGTGTATACATACACAGGTATACATTAGAGGGTGTATACCTGCGTGTATACATACACAGGTATACAGGAGAGGATGTATACCTGCGTGTATACATACACAGGTATACAGGAGAGGATGTATACCTGCGTGTATACATACACAGGTATACATTAGAGGGTGTATACCTGCGTGTATACATACACAGGTATACAGGAGAGGATGTATACCTGCGTGTATACATACACAGGTATACATTAGAGGGTGCATACCTGCGTGTATACATACACAGGTATACAGGAGAGGATGTATACCTGCGTGTATACATACACAGGTATACATTAGAGGGTGTATACCTGCGTGTATACATACACAGGTATGCAGGAGAGGATGTATACCTGCGTGTATACATACACAGGTATACAGGAGAGGATGTATACCTGCGTGTATACATACACAGGTATACAGGAGAGGATGTATACCTGCGTGTATACATACACAGGTATACATTAGAGGGTGTATACCTGCGTGTATACATACACAGGTATACAGGAGAGGATGTATACCTGCGTGTATACATACACAGGTATACAGGAGAGGATGTATACCTGCGTGTATACATACACAGGTATACATTAGAGGGTGTATACCTGCGTGTATACATACACAGGTATACAGGAGAGGATGTATACCTGCGTGTATACATACACAGGTATACAGGAGAGGATGTATACCTGCGTGTATACATACACAGGTATACATTAGAGGGTGTATACCTGCGTGTATACATACACAGGTATACAGGAGAGGATGTATACCTGCGTGTATACATACACAGGTATACATTAGAGGGTGTATACCTGCGTGTATACATACACAGGTATACAGGAGAGGATGTATACCTGCGTGTATACATACACAGGTATACAGGAGAGGATGTATACCTGCGTGTATACATACACAGGTATACAGGAGAGGATGTATACCTGCGTGTATACATACACATGTATACATTAGAGGGTGTATACCTGCGTGTATACATACACAGGTATACAGGAGAGGATGTATACCTGCGTGTATACATACACAGGTATACAGGAGAGGATGTATACCTGCGTGTATACATACACAGGTATACATTAGAGGGTGTATACCTGCGTGTATACATACACAGGTATACAGGAGAGGATGTATACCTGCGTGTATACATACACAGGTATACATTAGAGGGTGTATACTTGCGTGTATACATACACAGGTATACAGGAGAGGATGTATACCTGCGTGTATACATACACAGGTATACAGGAGAGGATGTATACCTGCGTGTATACATAGACAGGTATACATTAGAGGGTGTATACCTGCGTGTATACATACACAGGTATACAGGAGAGGATGTATACCTGCGTGTATACATACACAGGTATACAGGAGAGGATGTATACCTGCGTGTATACATACACAGGTATACATTAGAGGGTGTATACCTGCGTGTATACATACACAGGTATACAGGAGAGGATGTATACCTGCGTGTATACATACACAGGTATACAGGAGAGGATGTATACCTGCGTGTATACATACACAGGTATACAGGAGAGGATGTATACCTGCGTGTATACATACACAGGTATACAGGAGAGGATGTATACCTGCGTGTATACATACACAGGTATACAAGAGAGGATGTATACCTGCGTGTATACATACACAGGTATACAGGAGAGGATGTATACCTGCGTGTATACATACACAGGTATACAGGAGAGGATGTATACCTGCGTGTATACATACACAGGTATACAGGAGAGGATGTATACCTGCGTGTATACATACACAGGTATACAAGAGAGGATGTATACCTGCGTGTATACATACACAGGTATACAGGAGAGGATGTATACCTGCGTGTATACATACACAGGTATACAGGAGAGGATGTATACCTGCGTGTATACATACACAGGTATACAGGAGAGGATGTATACCTGCGTGTATACATACACAGGTATACAGGAGAGGATGTATACCTGCGTGTATACATACACAGGTATACAAGAGAGGATGTATACCTGCGTGTATACATACACAGGTATACAGGAGAGGATGTATACCTGCGTGTATACATACACAGGTATACAGGAGAGGATGTATACCTGCGTGTATACATACACAGGTATACAGGAGAGGATGTATACCTGCGTGTATACATACACAGGTATACAGGAGAGGATGTATACCTGCGTGTATACACACTAGGATAATGGAGCTGCCTGTTAATTCGTCTAATGTAATATTTACCTCCTGAGTCAAGGTCCTAACAATAAAATATCTTGTCAATATTTCTTATTACCTTATTGCAGTAAAGAAGTATTTGGAGTGACGATGGGAAATAAAGATCTGTAAGAGGTATTAAAGTCTCTTGATCTTTACTTAAGTAAAAACCTTTGATTGTATTTGTAAAATGTCACAAGAGTTGATTCTTGTTAATTGAAATTGTTAAAGACTGAGATAGAGTGGACGTCCGTTAAGTGCTCTGGTAGATAATACAGACGTCAACTATCGCTTATACGGGACAGATAAAAAAGGAAGGAAGTGATAAATTCAATCTTATACCATTGTAAACCATGGTAAACCAAGGTATACCATTGTAAACCATGGTAAACCAAGGTATACCATTGTAAACCATGGTAAACCAAGGTATACCATTGTAAACCATGGTAAACCAAGGTATACCATTGTAAACCATGGTAAACCAAGGTATACCATTGTAAACCATGGTAAACCAAGGTATACCATTGTAAACCATGGTAAACCAAAGTATACCATTGTAAACCATGGTAAACCAAGGTATACCATTGTAAACCATGGTAAACCAAGGTATACCATTGTAAACCATGGTAAACCAAGGTATACCATTGTAAACCATGGTAAACCAAGGTATACCATTGTAAACCATGGTAAACCAAGGTATACCATTGTAAACCATGGTAAACCAAGGTATACCATTGTAAACCATGGTAAACCAAGGTATACCATTGTAAACCATGGTAAACCAAAGTATACCATTGTAAACCATGGTAAACCAAGGTATACCATTGTAAACCATGGTAAACCAAGGTATACCATTGTAAACCATGGTAAACCAAGGTATACCATTGTAAACCATGGTAAACCAAGGTATACCATTGTAAACCATGGTAAACCAAGGTATACCATTGTAAACCATGGTAAACCAAAGTATACCATTGTAAACGATGGTAAACCAAGGTATACCATTGTAAACCATGGTAAACCAAGGTATACCATTGTAAACCATTGTAAACCAAAGTATACCATTGTAAACCATGGCAAACCAAGGTATACCATTGTAAACCATGGTAAACCAAGGTATACCATTGTAAACCATGGTAAACCAAGGTATACCATTGTAAACCATGGTAAACCAAGGTATACCATTGTAAACCATGGTAAACCAAGGTATACCATTGTAAACCATGGTAAACCAAGGTATACCATTGTAAACCATGGTAAACCAAGGTATACCATTGTAAACCATGGTAAACCAAGGTATACCATTGTAAACCATGGTAAACCAAGGTATAACATTGTAAACCATGGTAAACCAAGGTATACCATTGTAAACCATGGTAAACCAAGGTATAACATTGTAAACCATGGTAAACCAAGGTATACCATTGTAAGCCATGGTAAACCAAGGTATACCATTGTAAGCCATGGTAAACCAAGGTATACCATTGTAAACCATGGTAAACCAAGGTATACCATTGTAAGCCATGGTAAACCAAAGTATACCATTGTAAACCATGGTAAACCAAGGTATACCATTGTAAACCATGGTAAACCAAGGTATACCATTGCAAGCCATGGTAAACCAAGGTATACCATTGTAAGCCATGGTAAACCAAGGTATACCACTGTAAGCCATGGTAAACCAAAGTATACCATTGTAAACCATGGTAAACCAAGGTATACCATTGTAAACCATGGTAAACCAAGGTATACCATTGTAAACCATGGTAAACCAAGGTATAACATTATAAACCATGGTAAACCAAGGTATACCATTGTAAACCATGGTAAACCAAGGTATACAATTGTAAACCATGGTAAACCAAGGTATAACATTGTAAACCATGGTAAACCAAGGTATACCATTGTAAGCCATGGTAAACCAAGGTATACCATTGTAAGCCATGGTAAACCAAAGTATACCATTGTAAACCATGGTAAACCAAGGTATACCATTGTAAGCCATGGTAAACCAAGGTATACCATTGTAAACCATGGTAAACCAAGGTATACCATTGTAAACCATGGTAAACCAAGGTATACCATTGTAAACCATGGTAAACCAAGGTATACCATTGTAAACCATGGTAAACCAAGGTATACCATTGTAAACCATGGTAAACCAAGGTATACCATTGTAAACCATGGTAAACCAAGGTATACCATTGCAAACCATGGTAAACCAAGGTATACCATTGTAAACCATGGTAAACCAAGGTATACCATTGTAAACCATGGTAAACCAAGGTATACCATTGTAAACCATGTTAAACCAAGGTATTCCATTGTAAACCATGGTAAACCAAGGTATACCATTGTAAACCATGGTAAACCAAGGTATACCATTGTAAGCCATGGTAAACCAAGGTATACCATTGTAAACCATGGTAAACCAAGGTATACCATTGTAAACCATGGTAAACCAAGGTATACCATTGTAAACCATGGTAAACCAAGGTATACCATTGTAAGCCATGGTAAACCAAGGTATACCATTGTAAACCATGGTAAACCAAGGTATACCATTGTAAGCCATGGTAAACCAAGGTATACCATTGTAAACCATGGTAAACCAAGGTATACCATTGTAAACCATGGTAAACCAAGGTATACCATTGTAAACCATGGTAAACCAAGGTATACCATTGTAAGTCATGGTAAACCAAGGTATACCATTGTAAACCATGGTAAACCAAGGTATACCATTGTAAGCCATGGTAAACCAAGGTATACCATTGTAAACCATGGTAAACCAAGGTATACCATTATAAACCATGGTAAACCAAGGTATACCATTGTAAACCATGGTAAACCAAGGTATACCATTGTAAGCCATGGTAAACCAAGGTATACCATTGTAAACCATGGTAAACCAAAGTATAACATTGTAAACCATGGTAAACCAAGGTATACCATTGTAAACCATGGTAAACCAAGGTATACCATTGTAAACCATGGTAAACCAAGGTATACCATTGTAAACCATGGTAAGCTAGGTATACCATGGTATACCATATTAGTATGGTATACCATGGCATACAATAGCGACTAAGTCAGGCTCGTGCAACAATTAAGTTTGTGGAAAGTCACGTACGTACCTTTCAAGGTCACTTATGACGGGAAACATTCAGCCAGGAGCTGTTCCATCAGGAGTGAAGGAGCTGCTCCATCAGGAGTGAAGGAGCTGCTCCTTCAGGAGTGAAGGAGCTGCTCCATCAGGAGTGAAGGAGCTGCTCCTTCAGGAGTGAAGGAGCTGCTCCTTCAGGAGTGAAGGAGCTGCTCCTTCAGGTCAGTAGAAGCATCAGTAGACTTGATGAGTCAGACACATGTACAACACTTGGGTATCTTTATTGTTGAAACGTTTCGCCCTTACAGTAGGCTTCTTCAGTCAAATACAAAGTGGTCCATGTATGGTATACAATACAGACACATGTGCTACATCCTGGTATCTTTATTCTGGACGTTTCGTCATCTAGGGGTGAAATGTCTACAATAAAGACCCAGATGTTGCACATGAGTCGAAGTCTTCATCAAATACGGAGTCAGCTGGAGTAGCAGCGAAGTAAAGATGATGTAATCAGTCCATCAGTCTTGGAGACAATAGTATTTGAGGTGGTCAGTCCCTCAGCCTGGAGAAGAGTTCATCTCCATGGTCTGGAACGACATGAAGCTGAAGCATGAAGCTGGAGTCTTAAATACTGTCGAACGTAAGGTTTAAGATCTCCAAGACGTTATAGGGGACGGAATTCACTAGCAGACGCAAGATTTTGAGATCTTCCACCTTCAACAGTATTTAAGACTCCATTCTTATGGTTCAGGTTCATGTCGTTCCAGACCATGGAGCTGAACTCTTCTCCATGCTGAGGGACTGACTACCTTGTTCCAGACCATGGAGCTGAACTCTTCTCCATGCTGAGGGACTGACTACCTTGTTCCAGACCATGGAGCTGAACTCTTCTCCATGCTGAGGGACTGACTACCTTGTTCCAGACCATGGAGCTGAACTCTTCTCCATGCTGAGGGACTGATTACCTTGTTCCAGACCATGGAGCTGAACTCTTCTCCATGCTGAGGGACTGTTTACCTTTTTCCAGACCATGGAGCTGAACTCTTCTCCATGCTGAGGGACTGATTACCTTGTTCCAGACCATGGAGCTGAACTCTTCTCCAGACTGAGGGACTGACTGCCTTGTTCCATACCATGGAGCAAAACTCTTCTCCAGGCAGAGGGACTGATTACCTTGTTCCAGACCATGGAGCTAAACTCTTCTCCATGCTGAGGGACTGACTACCTTGTTCCAAACCATGGAGCTGAACTCTTCTCCATGCTGAGGGACTGACTACCTTGTTCCAGACCATGGAGCTGAACTCTTCTCCATGCTGAGGGACTGACCATCTTGTTCCAAACCATGGAGCTGAACTCTTCTCCAGGCTGAGGGACTGACCACTTCAAATACTATTTTCTCCAAGGTTGATGGACTGATTACCTGCCTTCTGCACAGCACAGCTGGTGCACATAGCTTCTTTCGAAGGGAATAGGGCACGATGATATTCCAAAGACAATAGGCCAAGTTCCCAGGCCTATTGTGTATTTGTGTGTTCTTGCTCTACCATCTATAGAATGAATATGAGACACGCAATAAACTAGCAGCTCCGGAGGTGTCCCATGTGTTAGAAACATGAAAATCCATCTGCCTACCTTTCCAGTTAGGCCTATGGTCCTCATTTTTCGTGCAATCACCCCATGATCGCATCTGTCAAACACCTTTCCAAAATCTGTATCTCACATCTGCATTTCGCTTGTCTTCCAACAACCTGGTTTGATCAGGTCCTGATCCACCGGGAGGCCTGGTCGTGGACCGGGCCGTGGGGGCGTTGATCCCCGGAATACCCTCCAGGTAGACTCCAGGTAGACACCTCTGTAATTCTGTCATAGATGTTCAGCAGTTGTAACAGACATGATCTGTCAGTTATAAAACTGTGTTGGCTTGGGTTATGCTGGTGTGTACCTCATTGTACTCTTGCCTACTCCTGTGTACTCCTGTGTACTCCTATGTACTTAATGTACTTATATGTACTGTGCACTCTTGTGAACTCCTGTGTACTTGTATGTGCTCTTGCGTACTCCTATGTATTAGTGTATTGTTGTGTACTTCTATGTACTCCTGTGTTCTCTTATGTACACATCCTGTACTTTGCTTGAGTTAGAGTGGGGAGCGACCTCGTAAAAGTCAGTTAGTAGCTCGTAAGGGAGAGTTGATGTGTGAGGGAGCTTAGAGCAAGTGGCAGAGTGAGGTGTATTACACACACACACACACACACACACACACACACACACACACACACACACACACACACACACACACACATACACACACACACGCACACACACACGTGTCAAATCGACATGTGCCTAGGACAAAATGGTAACTAACACACACATGCACACACACACCTACACACACAAGAGGCCTAGTGTCAAATCGACATGTGCCTAGGACAAAATGGTAACTAACACACACACACACACATAGCAGCAGCAGCAGCAGAGCTCATGAAAATGGAACATGAGTGGGGAAAGAAGCTAGAAGAATTTAGCATGAGAATGGAAGAGAGGTTAGATGCAGAAAACAAGAAGTGGGAGATGCAAGTCACAGCAGCAGAGGCTAGGGTACAGAGATTAGAAGAGGAACTGAAAAATTTGTAGCAGCCTAAAGAGTTAAAGAACAATTTGGGAATGACATCAGAGATTGCTACCTCAGTCACAAATAAGGGGACTGTAGGGAACGAAGGAGAGAAACTGTATGCAGAAGCCCTAACAGACCATTGTGGAGCCCGAGAAAAGAGAGAATCACATCAGGAGTAATCGAGGGGGACCGTAGAAAATGAAAGAGCTAAGCTATATGTGGAGGCCCTAACAGACCACAGCACAGCCCAAGGAAAGCTGAGAAGGGAAAATGACAGGCCACTGGGCCCAAGGACAACACATAATGAAGAAACTGAGGGAAAGAAAGCTACAGTAGAGGAAACTAAATCGAATCAGGGGATACATAGGGATATGCAGTGGGAGAATGAAAGGGAGAAGTCAGTCTTTGTTTATGGGCTCCAGGAAGTTGAAGGGAAAACTTACGAAGCAAGAAGACAAGGGGAAAAAAATGCAATCGAAAACAGCATAAAAGCAATAGGAGAAGATGACATGACCCAGCTGGCAATTTTTTGAGGAATAGGGAGGTTAGCAAGAAGAAGAACCCAGCCAGTGAAAGAGACTTTCAAGGCAGAATCGACTTGGAACAGGATCCTGCAGGAGAAAGCAAGACTAAGATACATGCCACGACAGAACACAAGAGGAAAGGCAGAAACTGAGAGAGATGGTACAAAGACAAAAGGAAGAAAGAGAGGTGAAGATGGAGATGGACAGGAGAACCCAGACTCAGGAGGAAGATCAAATACAGCCTCCCTCACAACCACTGTTGCAACCCCTGAATGGGTTGCAATATATATAATGTATATATATAATTATTACCTTTTCATATAATTTTATATTGCTTGTATTTGTGATAATAGCTAAATCGTAAATGTATTGCTTTATATTGTTATTTGACTTAGCTTCCTTTGGTTAGGTAGGATGTAACATATGTGCTCAGTTCAAGTCTTGATTGTCTAACTACTGTAATTATTGCTCTTCGCTCGTTAGACTGCCGGCTTCTGTTGCTGAGCTGCAGCTGTCCACGGAGCTATCACGTGATCTAGGGGGGGTGTCCTCACCTCGCCTGAAGTATTCAGTCTGGTCTAGACTCTCTTGGTGGTTGGACAGATTGTCTGTCTCATTATTCTTGTTAGTTCTGTAGAACTCTGTTCATAGAACATTGTATAGACTTGGTGATTTTCGACGTTGTACTGAGGTTGTGTGTCGCATAGACACTCTGAGCAACTCAGGTCCTGAGCTGTAGCTTCTGACCTAACTTGTACTGGTATCTGTGTATTGTCACAGTCGGGGATTTTCTTATGCTGAACTTAGATTCAGTAGTATGGGAGATTTGTGACTTTTGTGGAGGATCTGCTGATGGTCCCTACTTAGTGTCGTTATATTATCTCCTTGTTCCTGATTCTGTGTCACAGTTGCTTGTTATATTGCTATTGGGCTTAGCATTCTTTTTGTTGTTCAAGCAGACTGTTCTGATTGCCAGTTGGTCAAGAAGTTAGTTTATTTGAGGACTTTGTCAGTCACTTGTTTAAGTCTAGTCGAGTCATGAGACATAGCGAACTACTTAGAGCACTTACACACATACACAAACTTACTTGTACATATTTGTAATATCTTATTAAATGTTAATGTACCAGACGGTACTTAAGAATTATAAATGCGATATGTGCTTTCAGCACAATAATACTGTACTCGAGAGAAGTGATTAATATTATTTTGATTACTGCGATTATTATTAATTTAATTTGATATACGCCTAGACAACTTAAATAATAAATTTATTAAATTTTAATTTCTCTAGTTAGTAGCCTACTAGTTGTAATCCTGAAGCACTATTGAATCATACTGAATTCTAATGGATAATTGGAAAAGGATACTGACTAATTGTTACGAAAACCCAGTAACAGGCTGGATGCTAGAAGGGCAGTCCTTTCTAGTATTCAATGGAGATCTCTAAGCTTTTAGAATCGCGTTTTTTGTAACAACCACCTACAGAAGCCTCCCAACCAGGACAACCCCAATGCAGCCAAACATTCTAATGCAAAACACACATGCCATATCCACTGCCCCCACCTACCTCATTACAAACTCCACCCTCACAGCAACCACCAATAGTTCCTTATTAGGTCTCCCACTTCCCCTTCCCCAGTGTATCCCCCAGACCACAGTTCTAGAAAAGAAGTTGAAGGTGTAGTATACAAATGCAGATGGAATAACAAATAAGTATGAGGAGTGGCATGAAAGAATCAACGAGACATCCCCAGACATAATAGCACTCACAGAAACAAAACTCACCAGGATGATAACAGATGCAATCTTTCCACCCGGATATCAAATCCTCAGGAAAGATAGAGGGAGGAGAGGGGGAGGAGTTGCACTTCTCACTAAAAACTGGTGGGGATTTGACATACTAGCCAACATTGCCGGAAGGGACCACATGAGCAGTGCAAAGCTACTCATTATGGGGGATTAACCATAAGGAGATTGACTGGGAGAATCTGGAGCCACATGGGAAACCAGAGATATAAAGAGCCAAGATGCTGGAGGCAGTACTAGAAAACTTCATGTACCAACATGTTAAGAACACAACCAGAGAGAGAGAGAAGATGATGAACCAGCAAGGCTAGACCTCATATTCACCTTGAGTGGGTGTGGGTGGGTGTGAGCTGAATCTGACTAGCTTGTGCTAGTGGGTCTGATGCCTGATTCCTTAAGTGGATGTGACCTGACTAGGTGGGTCATTGGTCAAAGCCGGTGGTGACATGGACCTGCCTCGCATGGGCCAGTAGGTCTGCTGCAGTGTTTCTTCCTTATGTTCTTATCAGTTCAGACATAGAAGATATCACACATTAAAGGCCACTAGGTGCCAGTGACCATGTGATCTTGAGTTATGAATACATAGTGGAGTTAACAATGAAGCGTGAAGCAGCACTAGAAGGACGAGAGGATAGAGAGCCTTATGCTTTTCTATCCTTACCTCACACTAGTTAATACACAATAGTTCTTAATATAGGCTGAAATGCATAGTTCTTCTCAGCAGATAGCCTCAGTTTAGACTGAAAAGTACTGTATTGTAGTCTTTCCCCTCTCTCTTTCTGTCTGTCTCTTTCTCATTCATCCCACAATTCCTCTCTCGTGTTATTCAAATATTATCTTCTTGATCTGCCTTATTCCTCTTTCCTGATTCATTACTCTCTCTCTCTAGTGTTCTCAGAAAATGTTATATTACTAATGTTTTTGTTAATAACTAAAAGGAAAATATTTAGTTTTATATTATTATTATGTGACTTATATTCAGCTCGTGTACACAGGAAGGATGTAACAACGACATTGTTAAGCTGAGTGAAGGAGAGTTGTGACTGGCTGCCAATGGTGCAAACTACCTGTTGTAGGCGCTGCAAGTGTTAAGCTGATAGGTGTTACCTGACAGAAAGAACACAAAGGCACAGTACCCTGACTGGAACAATACAGAAGTAACCTGCACATAGGAGAGAGGAGCTTAAGACGACGTTTCGGTCCGACTTGGACCATTATCATGTGACAGTGTATCTGGTGAACCTTCCTTCCTGTCTTTCTCTCTTTTGCTGTTCCTAGTGAAGGAAGCAACTCTATCTCTGCTCTGTCTGGGAGAATGTTGTTCTCCTCAGCTGGTGTTGTTTAGAATGTTTTTGGTAGAGTATGTCAGCATTGGTGAGCAGGAATATATGTCTCATAGCTCCATGTAACTCAGTTCACAGAATATTGTTATACCTAGTTCATACCTTCACTGATGAGGATGATGAAGATGTTGAGATTAAACTTGACGATCCACAGGACCAGGCTAATTTGATGGGTGATGTATGGGAGAAAATTCTCTCCCACAATAACAGTCGTCAATTTAACAATAATCACTATCAGTTGGTAAATTAATGGAGAGATGAGAACTTGGATGATCTACAACCACTACCTTCCATCGATACTTCAACTCTTGAAGACGCCCACCCGCTTACTAGACCTATTACATTACTAGAGATAAGTCAGGTTATTGGAAGAATGCGAAATAGAGCCCCTGGCCTCTCTGGAATAACAATGAAACAAATAAAGTTCCTACCCAGAAATTGTAAACAGTCTTTGGTTAATATCTTTAATGCCATCTTGGCCTCAGGACATTTTCCAGTGGTTTTTAAGACTGCTATGATGATCTTTCTTGGTAACCCCAATAAAAACATCCACCAACCTGGGAACTATAGATCTATATCTTTACTTGAAGTCACTGGAAAAGTTCTTGAGAAGATCATTTCCAACAGACTGAACTACTATATGGAGTTTAATCACTTTTTTACTGAAAAACAATTTGGCTTTAGAACACATAGAGGTACCCATCATGCAATAAATGCTATTTTCGATACTGTAGCAAGTCTAAAACATCAGGGGAATCTTGCCTTAATTGCCACCAGAGATGTTCATAAAGCTTTTGATAGCTTATGGCATGATGGTCTTATATACAAACTCACTGACCTACCAGACCATAACTGGACTTTTCTCAGATTAATATATAATTTCTTAACTCAAAGAAAAATCATACCCACCTTTCACGGCAGGTCGACAGAGCCTTTTATACCAACAGCTGGTGTCCCACAAGGTTCTTGTCTTGGTCCACTTCTGTTCAACATTTATGTGAATGACCTTCCTCAACCAGAGTTTAATTTTAATGATACAATTGTGACACAGTTTGCAGATGATGTTATTCATGTCGTCTCATCAACTCCGGTAACAGGAAAATACAAGTATGAGAGAGTCATAGAAAAAATGAATATTGAACTTCGTCGAACATCTAATTGGGAGAAGAAATGGAGAATTACGACTAATCCTGACAAGGTCCTTGTTAGCACGATAGGATGTTTTGCATCAACCATCGAAGATAAAGGGGGTATCTCCATCAGAGGTACACCTGTAGCCATTAGAAACCCTAACAAGATCTTGGGATATGAAATAGACAGGCTGTTCCACTCAACATCTCATGTAACTAAAAAGATCAACATAGCCAAAGTCGGTCTTAGCAGACTCTTTCGATTCAATCAAGCCCCTCAACATGTCAAAAAACATCTGTATAAAGTGATAATAAGACCAATACTCGAATACCCTTGTGTCCCAATGTCATTAACAACAAAGGCCAACATGCTACGGTTACAACGGGTCCAGAATAGAGCTCTTCGCTTTATTACGGGCACCAAGAGGAGAGACAGAGTTAAAATGGCAGATTTACATGTACAACAAGATATTACTGCCTTAAATGTACGCCTTGACACCCTGAAAAAGAAACAACTCTATACAATGCAAGAACTATACATGCCAGATAGAGAACATCCTATACAAGTTGTAAATACCACGGATTATGTCATCAATACTCCTCCTCACAGGACTCAAAGAATGACTCTCCCACAGAGGGTCCGTCGTTTTATACATAAAACCGATTACCCTCGACCCATGATATTGAGCAACCTCCCTGATGAAGATGATTGGGTAACACCAGAACCCTTCTATGTATACTGAGAACATCATCGCCCCCAATTAGGGAGACATCTTATATAACATTCTACTGTAAAAATTATGCTACATTTACTATGGTGGGACACCACCTGTAAGAAGCCATTGTCAAGTAATTCTTTATAAACTGGCCAGAAAACTATTGCCTTCATTGTCGCTTAAATATCCGTTGTGCAATCGCAAAAAAAAAAAAAAAAAAAAAGGCAATTGCAACTTGTATATTTACTACCAATTCAGAGTCATGTACTTATATATCTATTATATCTATGTGACTCTGATGGGTTAGTATTATACCCCTTTATGAATATCTTATTATCTCACATACACTTTTTAAATTCCACCAAAGTGGTTGGGCCACTTACCTTTTATATCCTACCTCTCTCCCCCCTCCCACCCTTTTATATCCTACCTCTCTCCCCCCTCCCACCCTTTTATATCCTACCTCTCTCCCCCCTCCCACCCTTTTCCAATATTTCTATCCTTACCCATCCTTCTTCCTTACCCATCTTACCAAAGCTCTGGTCATAAGAAGAAGAAGAAGAAGACTTAGTGATATGATGTTTTCAGAGGTTGTGTGTGGTGAGTCACTCTCTGTATCTCTGGTCCCCAGTTCAACTCTTGATCTACAGTGTTCTGACATCTACACACTGTCGTTGTAGCTAAATTGGAAATTGTTGAACTCAGCTTCAGCAGCAAGAGAGTTTTATGCCTTTTGTGGAGGACTTGCTTAATGTCCACAGTTAGACTCGGTTTTGGTCCCCTTGTTCCTTACCAGATGTTCACTATTGCTTCCAGTATTACTGCTGTTTACTACTGCTTCCAGCATTACTACTGTTCACTGCTGCTTCCAGGAACATACCGAGCACATATCGAGCACGTACCCAGCACATACTGATCGCATACACACACACATATGTTACTGTTGTACTTTACGAGTACATCTGATCCTATCAAGTTACCAGATGGTACATATTAAGACAATTACAACGTACATAATCTTATTCAAAGTGCTGATAGCAGGTGTAAGGTGACTAACATCCAGGTACCTACTTACTGCTAGGTGAACATGAACAGCAGATGTCTTAAGGAAACACGTCCTGGTATGGGACAACCTTGCCAGGTTTGTATTCATTCAGTTGTAATCCAAAATAAATATGAGAAGCCACATAACTGATGGAATAACAGAACCAGAATTATTACTGATAATCTGATACAAAACTATGTACATGAGGCCTGGTCACAGACCGAGCAGCGGGGGCGTTGACCCCTGGAACTGTCTCCAGGTAAACTCCAGGTAAACTCCAGGTAAACAAGCTAGATGCTAGACGAGGATCAATAACCTGATATTCTAGTATTATCTAGAGGAATTCTAGTATTATCTAGAGGTATTCTAGTATTATCTAGAGGTATTCTAGTATTATCTAGAGGTATTCTAGTATTATCTAGAGGTATTCTAGTATTATCTAGAGGTATTCTAGTATTATCTAGAGGTATTCTAGTATTATCTAGAGGTATTCTAGTATTATCTAGAGGTATTCTAGTATTATCTAGAGGAATTCTAGTATTATCTAGAGGTATTCTAGTATTATCTAGAGGAATTCTAGTATTATCTAGAGGTATTCTAGTATTATCTAGAGGAATTCTAGTATTATCTAGAGGTATTCTAGTATTATCTAGAGGTATTCTAGTATTATCTAGAGGTATTCTAGTATTATCTAGAGGTATTCTAGTATTATCTAGAGGTATTCTAGTATTATCTAGAGGAATTCTAGTATTATCTAGAGGTATTCTAGTATTATCTAGAGGAATTCTAGTATTATCTAGAGGTATTCTAGTATTATCTAGAGGTATTCTAGTATTATCTAGAGTTATTCTAGTATTATCTAGAGGTATTCTAGTATTATCTAGAGGTATTCTAGTATTATCTAGAGGTATTCTAGTATTATCTAGAGGTATTCTAGTATTATCTAGAGGAATTCTAGTATTATCTAGAGGTATTCTAGTATTATCTAGAGGTATTCTAGTTTTATCTAGAGGTATTCTAGTATTATCTAGAGGTATTCTAGTATTATCCAAAGGAATTCTAGTATTATCTAGAGGTATTCTAGTAATATCTAGAGTTATTCTAGTATTATCTAAAGTTATTCTAGTATTATCTAGAGTTATTCAAGTATTATCTAGAGGTATTCTAGTATTATCTAAAGTTATTCTAGTATTATCTAGAGTTATTCTAGTATTATCTAAAGTTATTCTAGTGTTATCTAGAGTTATTCTTGTATTATCGAGAGGTATTCTAGTATTATCTAGAGTTACTCTAGTAATATTTAGAGTTATTCTAGTATTATCTAGAGTTATTTTAATATTATTTAGAGTTATTCTAGTATTATCTAGAGTTATTCTAGTATTATTTAGAGTTATTCTAGTATTATCTAGATATATTCTAGTATTACATAGAGTTATTCTATAATTATCTAGGATATTCAAGTATTATCTAGAGTTATTCTAGTATTATCCAGAGTTATTCTAGTATTATCTAGAGTTGTTCTAGTATTATCTAGAGATATTCTAGTATTGGCTAGAGATATTCAAGTATTATCTAGAGTTATTCTAGTATTATAGTTATTCTAGTATTATCTAGAGTTATTCTAGTATTATCTAGAGTTATTCTAGTATTATCTAGAGTTATTTTAGTATTATTTAGAGTTATTCTAGTATTATCTAGAGTTATTCTAGTATTATCTAGAGTTATTTTAGTATTATTTAGAGTTATTCTAGCATTATCTAGAGTTATTTTAGTATTGTTTAGAGTTATTCTAGTATTATCTAGAGATATTCTAGTATTATCTAGAGATATTCTAGTATTATCTAATTATTCCAGTATTATCTAGAGTTATTCTAGTATTATCTAGAGTTATTCTAGTATTATTTAGAGTTATTCTAGTATTATTTAGGGTTATTCTATTATTACCGAGATTTATTCTTTAATTATCTAGAGATATTCTAGTATTATCTAGAGTTATTCTAGTATTATCTAGAGTTATTCTAGTATTATCTAGAGTTATTCTAGTATTATCTAGAGTTATTCTAGTAATATCTAGAGATATTCTAGTATTATCTAGAGTACTACCTATCTTCCTCCTTCATTACTCTCTCCCTCCTCCTATCTTCCTCCTTCATTACTCTGTCCCTCCTCCTATCTTCCTCCTTCATTACTCTCTTCCTCCTCCTATCTTCCTCCTTCATTACTCTCTCCCTCCCATCTTCCTCCTTCATTACTCTCTCCCTCCTCCTATCTTTCTCCTTCATTACTCTCTTTCTTCCTCCTTCATTACTCTCTCCCTCCTCCTATCTTCCTCCTTCATTACTCTCTTCCTCCTCCTATCTTCCTCCTTCATTACTCTCACCCTCCTCCCATCTTCCTCCTACATTACTCTCTCCCTCCTCTTATCTTCCTTCTTCATTACTCTCTCCGTCCTCCTATCTTCCTCCTTCATTACTCTCTCTCTCCTCCTATCTTCCTCTTTCATTACTCTCTCCCTCCTCCTATCTTCCTTCTTCATTACTATCTCCCTCCTCCTATCTTCCTCCTTCATTACGCTCTTCCTCCTCCTATCTTCCTCCTTTATTACTCTCTCCCTCCTCCTATCTTCCTTTTTCATTACTCTCTCCCTCCTCCTATCTTCCTCCTTCATTACTCTCTCCCTCCTCCTATCTTCCTCCTTCATTACTCTCTTCCTCCTCCTATCTTCCTCCTTCATTACTTTCTCCCTCCTCCCATCTTCCTCCTTCATTACTCTCTCCCTCCTCTTATCTTCCTTCTTCATTACTCTCTCCCTCCTCCTATCTTCCTCCTTCATTACTCTCTCCCTCCTCCTATCTTCCTCTTTCATTACTCTCTCCCTCCTCCTATCTTCCTTCTTCATTACTATCTCCCTCCTCCTATCTTCCTCCTTCATTACGCTCTTCCTCCTCCTATCTTCCTCCTTTATTACTCTCTCCCTCCTCCTATCTTCCTTTTTCATTACTCTCTCCCTCCTCCTATCTTCCTCCTTCATTACTCTCTCCCTCCTCCTATCTTCCTCCTTCATTACGCTCTTCCTCCTCCTATCTTCCTCCTTTATTACTCTCTCCCTCCTCCTATGTTCCTTTTTCATTACTCTCTCCCTCCTCTTATCTTCCTCCTTCATTACTCTCTCCCTCCTCCTATCTTCCTTCTTCATTACTCTCTCCCTCCTCTTATCTTCCTTCTTCATTACTCTCTCCCTCCTCCTATCTTCCTCCTTCATTACTCTCTCCCTCCTCCTATCTTCCTTTTTCATTACTCTCTCCCTCCTCCTATCTTCCTTCTTGTTGCAACCCTTGAATGGGTTACAATGTATATGATGTATATGTATATAATGTATACTATCTTTTCATATAATTTTATATTGCTTATATTTGTGACAATAGCTAAATCGTGATTATATTGCTTTATATTATTATTTGTCTTAGTTACTTTTGTTAGGTAGGATGTAACATATTATGTGCTCATAGTTCAAGTCTTGATTGTCTAACTACTGTAATTATCGCTCTTTGCTCGTTACTCTGCCGGCTTCTGTTGCTGAGCTGTAACTGTCCAGGGAGCTATCACGTGATAGAGGGGGGGGGGTGTACACACCTTGCCTGAAGTATTCAGTCTGGTCTAGACTCTCTTGGTTGTTGGACGTATTCTTGACAAGTTTGCCTAAATCTCCCTTATTGGCCCTTGTTGGAAGATCGTCTCTTGTCTCATTATTGTTGTAGGTTCTGTAGAACTCTGTTCACAGAACACTGTCGAGACTTAGTGATTTTCGACGTTGTACTGAGGTTGTGTGTTGCTTAGACACTCTGAGCAACTCAGGTCCTGAGCTGTAGCTTCTGACCTAACTTGTACTGGTATCTGTGTACTATCACAGTTGGGGATTTTCTTATGCTGAACTTAGATTCAGTAGTATGGGAGTTTTGTGACTTTTGTGGAGGATCTGCTGATGGTCCCTACTTAGTGTCGTTATATTATCTCCTTGTTCCTGATTCTGTGTCGCAGTTGCTTGTTATATTGCTATTGGGCTTAGCATTCTTTTTATTGTTCAAGCAGACTGTTCTGATTGCCAGTTGGTCAAGAAGTTAGTTTATTTGAGGACTTGGTCCATCACTTGTTTAAGTCTAGTCGAGTCGTGAGACATAGCGAACTACTTAGAGCACTTACATACACACAAACTTACTTGTACATATTTGTAATATCTTATTAAATGTTAATGTACCAGACGGTACTTAAGAATTATAAATGTGTTATGTGCTTTTAGCACAATACTACTGTACACTAGAGAAGTAATTAATATTATTTTGATTACTGTGATTAATTTAATTTAATTTAATATACGCCTAGACAACTTAATGATTAATAAATTTATTAATTTTTAATTTCTCTAGTTAGTAGCCTACCAGTTGTAATCCTGAAGCACTAATAATTCTTATTAAATTCTAATGGATAATTGGACAAGGATACTGACTACTTGTTACGAAAACCCAGTAACAGGCTGGATGCTAGAAGGGCAGTGCTTTCTAGTATTAACTGGAGATCTCTAAGCTTTTAGAATCGCATTTTTTGTAACAAATGGGGGCCTGTCCGGGATGCTCTTGATCCAAGGTGTTGGAGAAATTGTCCTGTTTGACCATAGAGTTATTCAAACACTTTGAGTACTTTTCTAATCTGAAAGACTTTGAGTTTTCTCTTGTTCAACATACTAGGTGGATGTATGTACCTGACTGAGTCTCTTGATCCAAGGAGATGGAAATACTGTTTATAAGTTCTAACTTTAAGACAACCAACACTAAAATTCCTATCAGGATTATAGTTTCCCATAATCACTCTCTCGTAGTACAATTATTTTCGTGATGTATGCCAAAGTGAAACAGTTAATTGATACTCTGACTTTGTCTGAGTTAAGTACATTAAAACTTCAGACGTGTTGGCAAGTAGCCAAATATCTCGGTGTGACGTATAACAGGAATTACACAGCAGAAACTGTCAGAGCGTTGATTAAAGATATTTTGTTTCCTGCTCATACAGAGATGTCTGATTATGATGTAGAAGAAAGTGCAACTATGGCAGAAATGTCTGAGCCTAGTGAAATTTTGTTCTCGCTCATGCCTTCCCACCTCACTGACACAATAGTACAGAGTGTAGCTGGAAGTATGACTCAGCCTCATACTAGTACCATGTATACTAAACCTGTATCTACTTATCCTAGAACAGACCTAGACTCTCTAGGGATGGCTGGACGAGGTGTCCGACCTAAGGACCGTCCAGACCATGTTAGATTCCTTACTCCTCCATTACCCACTGGTCCTATCTCTCAGGAACAGTTTGAGAGGTTAGAACGCCTCATTATGTTGCAAACTGCACAAATAGAGGCACAGAGGAAATTTAACGAAGAAGATTTCCAGAGAGAAAATGTTCGTCTTGGAAGACAACAGACTGATAGATCACAGGACACATTTAATGTGCAGAAAGCTGTATCCATGGTTCCTAAGTTTTTTGAGAGAGACTTAGACACCTATTTTGATGTGTTTGAGAACCAGGCACGTGCTATGAACTGGCCACGTAAGCACTGGGCTACCTTGTTGCACACAGCTGCGACAGGAAGAGCTCAAACTTGTACTGCTGCTTTACCATTTGCTAAGTACATTAGTTATGACGCTGTCAAACAAACTATTCTAGAGACATATAACTTGTTGCCTGTAAGTTATTAACGTGCATTTCGTACATTACAACGACGGCAAGATCAAACTTGTGTAGTTTGCTCGTGAGAAAAAAGTTGCATTTGAGAGGTTGTGTAGGTCTGCCAAGTGTAACAACTATGACAGCCTTGTTCAGCTGTTACTACATGAATTATTATTATTATTATTATAATCAAAAAGAAGCGCTAAGCCACAAGGGCTATACAGCTGTTACTACATGAAGCGTTTAACAACTGTATGTCTGCTGACATACAAGAATATCTGATCGATCATACTACCTCGGATATTCTGGAAACTGCAGCATTAGCAATTACGAGATTTCTCACAAACTTGTACATACTAAAACACAGAGAAACAAGGTAACTAAAAAATTGTCCTAGAAGTTGGCAACCTAAATCAGCTGCTCATTGCCGGCCTGATGTACCTGCTACTGTAACTTCTCGTACCTTTACCAGGAAAACTTACAATCCTGAATCTGTCTCTGTGGCTAGACAGAAATCTGATATTGAGAAGAAGAAAGTTAAATGTACCTATTGTAACAGAAAAGGACATGCTAGAGAGTATTGCTATAAGTTAGAAAGAGATACGAGAAACAGTCGTGCGGCTGGCACCCCCAATAAAGTCGTATCCTCTTCCGAGCAACAAAGGCACCAAAATCCTAGTAATACCTCTGATCCTACTGTTTTAGATAATATTACTCAGAACAGATGACTAACATCAGAAAGTGTATCTGACGAAAAAATTCATTCAGCGATGAGTCCTTACTTTTCGAGAGATAAAGTAGGATTTGACGAATCATATCTAACTGAGATAATTACTTTCAGAGACACTGGCAGTTATCTCACGTTATTAAGAGAAGATGTACTGCCCATAACTGACGATACCTATTGCAAGATAGATGTATTGTTAGAAGCCTATGGAGGGGCTGTTATAAAAGTGCCTCTGCACAAAGTTTATATTGAAACAAGCTATTATACTGGTTATATTTCAGTGGGTATATCCAGTGGTGTATTTCCCATCAGGTCAGTGGACTTGTTGATAGGGAACGATATCCTTCATGCTGGTATATGTAAAGAACCACTTGTGATTGATAATAACACTGATGATAATTATGCCATTGTAGCTTGTAGAGAGAAGCCTATTTTATTTCCTCTCAGCGCAATTACTAGAGCTATGTCAAAGATTCAACAACCATCCTTGTCTCCTGTTGAGTTAGTGGATGACAATGATTTGGGCTTGAATATGTTGTTTAGTGACGCTCTGCACCCAGGAACATTAACACTGACTCCCCCCGGTCATCAACCTAGTCAGGACACAACTGACGTTAAATTTCTAACTCATTATGATTTAATCAAGGATCAATTTGTTGATCAGTCTCTGGAAAGACTGAGAGATATAGCAGTTACTGAGAGTGAAGCAAAGGATCTCGATAATTGTTATTACTATAGTAACGGTGTACTGATGGAGAAAAATACATGTAAGTTGTCAGCTGATAGTGTTTCCACCACAGTCAAGCATCTCGTAGTGTTACCAGTTACATTTCGTGAACAAGCCATTGATTTTGCTCACAATAGTCCCATTGGAGGACATTTGGGTGTCAAGAAAACACTTGGTAAACTGGCAAAACATTTTACTTGGCCAAAGATGAAGGAAACAGTAGCTGATCATGTGCGACGTTGCCACGTGTGTCAAGTGACAGGCAAGCCAGCACACACTCCTCCACCTACACCTCTCACTGTGTTCATTAGTAGCAAAATTCAGTTCATCTGGACTAGAGATTGTTCAGACTTGTTGAAAAGGTTGAAGCGCTTGCTCTCCTCTGCTCCTGTGTTGAAGAGTCCTAATTTCAATCCTCCCTTCTTTTTACATATAGATGCGAGTGGTTATGCAGTGGGCGCTGTGCTGCTCCAACAGTCAACATCCACTGACATTCTCCATCCTATATGTTACTATTCATCTAAGCTCAAACAACACCAGAAAAATTATGCCACTATTGAGAAAGAGGCTCTAGCTCTTGTGGTGTCCTTGGAACATTTTGACGTGTATTTGGGCACTTCCCCATTTAAAATTAACGTTTTTTCAGACCACAATCCACTCACTTATATTAATACCATGAAAAGTAAGAATACTAGGATCATGAGGTGGGCCCTCAGAATCCAACCTTATTCTATTAGTATAAAACATATAAGTGGTCATTGTAATGTAATTGCTGACGCTCTGTCACGTCCTTAATAATTATCAGTTACATTAAATTAACGAAATTTTATGCCCAAATACCTTTTGTTACTTGCTATGTCAAATTCAGTAAAGTAATGTAATCTCTCCAGCCCATGTTAATTATATATACTCATGTCATGTCTAATTATGTTATTTATATATTCACAGTAGTGATGATATGTGTGTGAGGAAACAGTTGGAGACAAGCTGAGTGTTGAGTGGGTAGTGTTGTGTGGGCGATGTTACTGAGTGGCAGGACAGTCCTGCCGCTAACCCCCCTCTTCACTACACACCTTATGCTGTCTCATACGCAGATGTCCATACTGCCTCGCATTCCTCAACCACTACTTAAGAGTGGAATGCTGTCTCCTGTCTATCGCACAAGACTATTGTTCATATGCAGTCTCCACTACTATGATCGAGCCTCAACGTGCCATGCTTGTCAACGCTATCCTGTCTCTACACTGATGTACATAACCACGAGTATGCAGAGATATGCTATGTACTGACCTAGTACCAGGGGCATAACTTATAGTGATATAGACACTAAAAAATTATAGAAGTGCTTGGCACAAGAGTGACACTAGATTTTTTTTATTAAATTGTGTTATTGAAGTGACATGAGTAATCAGTAATAATGTGAAAGACATTAATGCAACTCCTAGTGCGACCGTTTGTCGTGTTGGGGGAGGGGGGTGTTGCAACCCCTGGATGGGTTACAATGTATATGTGTATAATGTATACTATCTTTTATACTGCTTACATTTGTGATAATAGCTAAATCGTGAATATATTGCTTTATATTATTATTTGTCTTAGTTACTTTTGTTAGGTAGGATGTAACATATTATGTGCTCATAGTTCAAGTCTTGATTGTCTAACTACTGTAATTATCGCTCTTTGCTCGTTACTCTGCCGGCTTCTGTTGCTGAGCTGCAGCTGTCCACAGAGCTATCACATGATAGAGGGGGGGGGGGTGTTCTCACCTCGCCTGATGTATTCAGTCTGATCTAGACTCTCTTGGTTGTTGGACGTATTCTTGACAAGTTTGCCTAAATCTCCCTTATTGGCAGATCGTCTCTTGTCTCATTATTGTTGTAGGTTCTGTAGAACTCTGTTCACAGAACACTGTCGAGACTTAGTGATTTTCGACGTTGTACTGAGGTTGTGTGTCTCATAGACACTCTGAGCAACTCAGGTCCTCAGCTGTAGCTTCTGACCTAACTTGTACTGGTATCTGTGTATTATCACAGTTGGGGATTTTCTTATGCTGAACTTAGATTCAGTAGTATGGGAGTTTTGTGACTTTTGTGGAGGATCTGCTGATGGTCCCTACTTAGTGTAGTTATATTATCTCCTTGTTCCTGATTCTGTGTCGCAGTTGCTTGTTATATTGCTATTGGGCTTAGCATTCTTTTTATTGTTCAAGCAGACTGTTCTGATTGCCAGTTGGTCAAGAAGTTAGTTTATTTGAGGACTTTGTCAGTCACTTGTTTAAGTCTAGTCGAGTATTGAGACATAGTGAACTACTTAGAGCACTTACACACATACACAAACTTACTTATATATTACATATTTTTAATATCTTATTAAATGTTAATGTTCCAGACGGTACTTAAGAATTATAAATGTGATATGTGCTTTTAGCACAATACTACTGTACACGAGAGAAGTGATTATTATTATTTTGATTTCTGTGATTAATTTAATTTAATTTGATATACGTCTAGACAACTTAATGATTAATAAATTTATTAAATTTTAATTTCTCTAGTTAGTAGCCTACCATTTGTAATCCTGAAGCACTATTAATTCTTATTGAATTCTAATGGATAATTGGACAAGGATACTGACTACTTGTTACGAGAACCCAGTAACAGGCTGGATGCTAGAAGGGCAGTGCTTTCTAGTATTCACTGGAGATCTCTAAGCTCCTCCTATCTTCCTTCTTCATTACTCTCTTCCTCCTCCTATCTTCCACCTTCATTACTCTCTTCCTCCTCCTATCTTCCTCCTTCATTACTCTCTTCCTCCTCCTATCTTCCTTCTTCATTGCTCTCTCCCTCCTCCTATCTTCCTTCTTCATTGCTCTCTCTCTCCTCCTATCTTCCTTCTTCATTACTCTCTCCCTTCTCCTAGCTTCCTCCTTCATTACTCTCAACCTCCTCCTATCTTCCTCCTTCATTACTCTCTCCCTCCTCCTATCTTCCTCCTTCATTAATCTCTCCCTCCTCTTATCTTCCTCCTTCATTACTCTCTCCCTCCTCCTATCTTCCTTCTTCATTACTCTCTCCCTCCTCCTATCTTCCCTCCCTCTGCTTCCTTTATTACAATGATCATCTCCTGCCACTATACCACTATCCATTACTCACTCTCCCCTCACCCATACTCTCCCCTCACGCATACTCTCCCCTCACCCATACTCTCCCCTCACCCATACTCTCCCCTCACCCATACTCTCCCCTTACGCATACTCTCCCTTCACCCATACTCTTCCCTCACCCATACTCTCCCCTCACCCATACTCTCCCTTCACCCATACTCTCCCCTCACCCATACTCTCCCCTCACCCATACTCTCCCCTCACCCATACTCTCCCCTCACCCATACTCTCCCCTCACCCATACTCTCCCCTCACCCATACTCTCCCCTCACCCATACTCTCCCCTCACCCATACTCTCCCCTCACCCATACTCTCCCCTCACCCATACTCTCCCCTCACCCATACTCTCCCCTCACCCATACTCTCCCCTCACCCATACTCTCCCCTTACGCATACTCTCCCTTTACCCATACTCTTCCCTCACCCATACTCTCCCCTCACTCATACTCTCCCCTCACCCATACTCTCCCCTCACCCATACTCTCCCCTCACCCATACTCTCCCCTCACCCATACTCTCCCCTCACCCATACTCTCCCCTCACCCATACTCTTCCCTCACCCATACTCTCCCCTCACCCATACTCTCCCCTCTCCCGTACTCTACCCACCCCCATAGTCTCCTCTCACCCATACTCTCCCCTCACCCATACTCTCCCCTCACCCATACTCTCCCCTCTCCCGTACTCTACCCACCCCCATACTCTCCTTTCACCCATACTCTCCCCTCACCCATACTCTCCCCTCACCCGTACTCTACCTATCCCCATACTCTCCTCTCACCCATAAACTCCCCTCACCCATTCTCTCCCCTCATCAATACTCTCCCCTCACCCATACTCTCCCCACACCCATTCTCTCCCCTCACCCATACTCTCCCCTCACGAAGACCCTTCCCTCCCCACACTCTCCCCTCACCCACACCTTCCCCTCCCCCACACTCTCCCCTCACCCACACCTTCCCCTCCCCCACACTCTCCCCTCACCCACACCTTCCCCTCCCGTCTCTACCGGAGATTAAGGTGGCTGGGCGCAGAATTCTGGCTCACCCTACACTAATATTTCTTTATTTCTCCAGGTGAGAGAGAGAGAGAGAG
>NC_091311.1:5959474-5981974 GCF_038502225.1 Cherax quadricarinatus | reverse complement strand
GTCGACTGTATGATCTTACTGAGGCATTATAGTCGACTGCATGATCTTACTGAGGCATTATAGTCGACTGTATGATCTTACTGAGGCATTACAGTCGACTGTATGATCTTACTGAAGCATTATAGTCGACTGTATGATCTTACTGAGGCATTATTGTGGGACTGTATGATCTTACTGAGGCATTATAGTCGACTGCATGATCTTAGTGAGGCATTATAGTCGACTGTATGATCTTACTGAGGCATTATAGTCGACTGTATGATCTTACTGAGGCATTATAGTCGACTGTATGATCTTACTGAGGCATTATAGTCGACTGCATGATCTTACTGAGGCATTATAGTCGACTGTATGATCTTACTGAGGCATTATAGTCGACTGTATGATCTTACTGAGGCATTATAGTCGACTGTATGATCTTACTGAGGCATTATAGTCGACTGTATGATCTTACTGAGGCATTATAGTCGACTGTATGATCTTAGTGAGGCATTATAGTCGACTGTATGATCTTACTGAGACATTATAGTCGACTGTATGATCTTACTGAGGCATTATAGTCGACTGTATGATCTTACTGAGGCATTATAGTCGACTGTATAATCTTACTGAGGCATTATAGTCGACTGTATGATCTTACTGAGGCATTATAGTCGACTGTATGATCTTAGTGAGGCATTATAGTCGACTGTATGATCTTACTGAGGCATTATAGTCGACTGTATGATCTTACTGAGGCATTATTGTCGACTGTATGATCTTACTGAGGCATTATAGTCGACTGTATGATCTTAGTGAGGCATTATTGTCGACTGTATGATCTTACTGAGGCATTATAGTCGACTGTATGATCTTACTGAGGCATTATTGTCGACTGTATGATCTTAATGAGGCATTATAGTCGACTGTATGATCTTACTGAGGCATTATAGTCGACTGTATGATCTTACTGAGGCATTATAGTCGACTGTATGATCTTACTGAGGCATTATTGTCGACTGTATGATCTTACTGAGGCATTATAGTCGACTGTATGATCTTACTTAGGCATTATTGTCGACTGTATGATCTTACTGAGGCATTATTGTCGACTGTTTGATCTTACTGAGGCATAATAGTCGACTGTATGATCTTACTGAGGCATTATTGTCGACTGTATGATCTTATTAGGGCATTATAGTCGACTGTATGATCTTACTGGGGCATCATAGTCGACTGTGTGGTCTTACCGAAGCATTATTGTCGACTCTATGATCTTACTGAGGCATTACAGTCGACTGTATGATCTTATCGAGGCATTATTGTCGACTGTATGATCTTACTGAGGCATTATTGTCTATTGTATGATTTTAATGAGGCATTATTGTCGACTGTATGATCTTATTGATGCATTATAGTCGACTGTATGATCTTACTGAGGCATTATAGTCGACTGTATGATCTTACTGAGGCATTATTTTCGACTGTATGATCTTATTGGTGCATTATAGTCGACTGTATGATCTTACAGAGGCATTATAGTCGACTGTGTGGTCTAATCGAGGCATTATTGTCGACTGTATGATCTTATTGAGAGATTATAGTCGACTGTATGATCTTACTGAGGCATTATTGTCGACCTTATGATCTTACTGAGGCATTATAATCGACAGTTTGATCTTACTGAGGCATTATTGTCGACTGTATGATCTTAGTGAGGCAGTATTGTCGACTGTATGATATTATTGAGGCATTATAGTCGACTGTATGGTCTTACTGAGGCATTATTGTCGACTGTATGATCTTACTGAGGCATTATAGTCGACTGTATGATCTTATTGAGGCATTATTGTCGACTGTATGATCTTACTGAGGCATTATTGTCGACTGTATGATCTTACTGAGGCATTATTGTCGACTGTATGATCTTACTGAGGCATTATAGTCGACTGTATGATCTTACTGAGGCATTATAGTCGACTGTATGATCTTACTGAGGCATTATAGTCGACTGTATGATCTTACTGAGGCATTATAGTCGACTGCATGATCTTACTGAGGCATTATAGTCGACTGTATGATCTTACTGAGGCATTACAGTCGACTGTATGATCTTACTGAAGCATTATAGTCGACTGTATGATCTTACTGAGGCATTACAGTCGACTGTATGATCTTACTGAAGCATTATTGTCGACTGTATGATCTTACTGATGCATTATAGTCGACTGTATGATCTTACTGAGGCATTATAGTCGACTGTATGATCTTACTGAGGCATTATAGTCGACTGTATGATCTTACTGAGGCATTATAGTCGACTGCATGATCTTACTGAGGCATTATAGTCGACTGTATGATCTTACTGAGGCATTACAGTCGACTGTATGATCTTACTGAAGCATTATAGTCGACTGTATGATCTTACTGAGGCATTATTGTGGGACTGTATGATCTTACTGAGGCATTATAGTCGACTGCATGATCTTAGTGAGGCATTATAGTCGACTGTATGATCTTACTGAGGCATTATAGTCGACTGTATGATCTTACTGAGGCATTATAGTCGATTGTATGATCTTACTGAGGCATTATAGTCGACTGCATGATCTTACTGAGGCATTATAGTCGACTGTATGATCTTACTGAGGCATTATAGTCGACTGTATGATCTTACTGAGGCATTATAGTCGACTGTATGATCTTACTGAGGCATTATAGTCGACTGTATGATCTTATTGAGGCATTATAGTCGACTGTATGATCTTACTGAGGCATTATAGTCGACTGTATGATCTTACTGAGGCATTATAGTCGACTGTATAATCTTACTGAGGCATTATAGTCGACTGTATGATCTTACTGAGGCATTATAGTCGACTGTATGATCTTAGTGAGGCATTATAGTCGACTGTATGATCTTACTGAGGCATTATAGTCGACTGTATGATCTTACTGAGGCATTATTGTCGACTGTATGATCTTACTGAGGCATTATAGTCGACTGTATGATCTTAGTGAGGCATTATTGTCGACTGTATGATCTTACTGAGGCATTATAGTCGACTGTATGATCTTACTGAGGCATTATTGTCGACTGTATGATCTTAATGAGGCATTATAGTCGACTGTATGATCTTACTGAGGCATTATAGTCGACTGTATGATCTTACTGAGGCATTATAGTCGACTGTATGATCTTACTGAGGCATTATAGTCGACTGTATGATCTTACTGAGGCATTATAGTCGACTGTATGATCTTACTGAGGCATTATAGTCGACTGTATGATCTTACTGAGACATTATAGTCGACTGTATGATCTTACTGAGGCATTATAGTCGACTGTATGATCTTACTGAGGCATTATAGTCGACTGTATGATCTTACTGAGGCATTATTGTCGACTGTATGATCTTAGTGAGGCATTATAGTCGACTGTATGATCTTACTGAGGCCTTATTGTCGACTGTATGATCTTACTTATGCATTATTGTCGACTGTATGATCTTAGTGAGGCATTATAGTCGACTGTATGATCGTACTGAGGCATTATTGTCGACTGTATGATCTTACTGAGGCATTATTGTCTATTGTATGATTTTAATGAGGCATTATTGTCGACTGTATGATCTTATTGATGCATTATAGTCGACTGTATGATCTTACTGAGGCATTATAGTCGACTGTATGATCTTACTGAGGCATTATTTTCGACTGTATGATCTTATTGGTGCATTATAGTCGACTGTATGATCTTACAGAGGCATTATAGTCGACTGTGTGGTCTAATCGAGGCATTATTGTCGACTGTATGATCTTATTGAGAGATTATAGTCGACTGTATGATCTTACTGAGGCATTATTGTCGACCTTATGATCTTACTGAGGCATTATAATCGACAGTTTGATCTTACTGAGGCATTATTGTCGACTGTATGATCTTAGTGAGGCAGTATTGTCGACTGTATGATATTATTGAGGCATTATAGTCGACTGTATGGTCTTACTGAGGCATTATTGTCGACTGTATGATCTTACTGAGGCATTATAGTCGACTGTATGATCTTATTGAGGCATTATTGTCGACTGTATGATCTTACTGAGGCATTATTGTCGACTGTATGATCTTACTGAGGCATTATTGTCGACTGTATGATCTTACTGAGGCATTATAGTCGACTGTATGATCTTACTGAGGCATTATAGTCGACTGTATGATCTTACTGAGGCATTATAGTCGACTGTATGATCTTACTGAGGCATTATAGTCGACTGCATGATCTTACTGAGGCATTATAGTCGACTGTATGATCTTACTGAGGCATTACAGTCGACTGTATGATCTTACTGAAGCATTATAGTCGACTGTATGATCTTACTGAGGCATTACAGTCGACTGTATGATCTTACTGAAGCATTATTGTCGACTGTATGATCTTACTGATGCATTATAGTCGACTGTATGATCTTACTGAGGCATTATAGTCGACTGTATGATCTTACTGAGGCATTATAGTCGACTGTATGATCTTACTGAGGCATTATAGTCGACTGCATGATCTTACTGAGGCATTATAGTCGACTGTATGATCTTACTGAGGCATTACAGTCGACTGTATGATCTTACTGAAGCATTATAGTCGACTGTATGATCTTACTGAGGCATTATTGTGGGACTGTATGATCTTACTGAGGCATTATAGTCGACTGCATGATCTTAGTGAGGCATTATAGTCGACTGTATGATCTTACTGAGGCATTATAGTCGACTGTATGATCTTACTGAGGCATTATAGTCGACTGTATGATCTTACTGAGGCATTATAGTCGACTGCATGATCTTACTGAGGCATTATAGTCGACTGTATGATCTTACTGAGGCATTATAGTCGACTGTATGATCTTACTGAGGCATTATAGTCGACTGTATGATCTTACTGAGGCATTATAGTCGACTGTATGATCTTATTGAGGCATTATAGTCGACTGTATGATCTTACTGAGGCATTATAGTCGACTGTATGATCTTACTGAGGCATTATAGTCGACTGTATAATCTTACTGAGGCATTATAGTCGACTGTATGATCTTACTGAGGCATTATAGTCGACTGTATGATCTTAGTGAGGCATTATAGTCGACTGTATGATCTTACTGAGGCATTATAGTCGACTGTATGATCTTACTGAGGCATTATTGTCGACTGTATGATCTTACTGAGGCATTATAGTCGACTGTATGATCTTAGTGAGGCATTATTGTCGACTGTATGATCTTACTGAGGCATTATAGTCGACTGTATGATCTTACTGAGGCATTATTGTCGACTGTATGATCTTAATGAGGCATTATAGTCGACTGTATGATCTTACTGAGGCATTATAGTCGACTGTATGATCTTACTGAGGCATTATAGTCGACTGTATGATCTTACTGAGGCATTATAGTCGACTGTATGATCTTACTGAGGCATTATAGTCGACTGTATGATCTTACTGAGGCATTATAGTCGACTGTATGATCTTACTGAGACATTATAGTCGACTGTATGATCTTACTGAGGCATTATAGTCGACTGTATGATCTTACTGAGGCATTATAGTCGACTGTATGATCTTACTGAGGCATTATTGTCGACTGTATGATCTTAGTGAGGCATTATAGTCGACTGTATGATCTTACTGAGGCCTTATTGTCGACTGTATGATCTTACTTAGGCATTATTGTCGACTGTATGATCTTAGTGAGGCATTATAGTCGACTGTATGATCGTACTGAGGCATTATTGTCGACTGTATGATCTTATTAGGGCATTATAGTCGACTGTATGATCTTACTGGGGCATTATAGGCGACTGTGTGGTCTTATCGAAGCATTATTGTCGACTCTATGATCTTACTGAGGCATTACAGTCGACTGTATGATCTTATCGAGGCATTATTGTCGACTGTATGATCTTACTGAGGCATTATTGTCTATTGTATGATTTTAATGAGGCATTATTGTCGACTGTATGATCTTACTGAGGCATTATAGTCGACTGTATGATCTTACTGATGCATTATAGTCGACTGTATGATCTTACTGAGGCATTATAGTCGACTGTATGATCTTACTGAGGCATTATAGTCGACTGTATGATCTTACTGAGGCATTATAGTCGACTGCATGATCTTACTGAGGCATTATAGTCGACTGTATGATCTTACTGAGGCATTACAGTCGACTGTATGATCTTACTGAAGCATTATAGTCGACTGTATGATCTTACTGAGGCATTATTGTGGGACTGTATGATCTTACTGAGGCATTATAGTCGACTGCATGATCTTAGTGAGGCATTATAGTCGACTGTATGATCTTACTGAGGCATTATAGTCGACTGTATGATCTTACTGAGGCATTATAGTCGACTGTATGATCTTACTGAGGCATTATAGTCGACTGTATGATCTTACTGAGGCATTATAGTCGACTGTATGATCTTACTGAGGCATTATAGTCGACTGCATGATCTTAGTGAGGCATTATAGTCGACTGTATGATCTTACTGAGGGATTATAGTCGACTGTATGATCTTACTAAGGCATTATAGTCGACTGTATGATCTTACTGAGGCATTATAGTCGACTGTATGATCTTACTGAGGCATTATAGTCGACTGTATGATCTTACTGAGGCATTATAGTCGACTGCATGATCTTACTGAGGCATTATAGTCGACTGTATGATCTTACTGAGGCATTACAGTCGACTGTATGATCTTACTGAAGCATTATAGTCGACTGTATGATCTTACTGAGGCATTACAGTCGACTGTATGATCTTACTGAAGCATTATTGTCGACTGTATGATCTTACTGATGCATTATAGTCGACTGTATGATCTTACTGAGGCATTATAGTCGACTGTATGATCTTACTGAGGCATTATAGTCGACTGTATGATCTTACTGAGGCATTATAGTCGACTGCATGATCTTACTGAGGCATTATAGTCGACTGTATGATCTTACTGAGGCATTACAGTCGACTGTATGATCTTACTGAAGCATTATAGTCGACTGTATGATCTTACTGAGGCATTATTGTGGGACTGTATGATCTTACTGAGGCATTATAGTCGACTGCATGATCTTAGTGAGGCATTATAGTCGACTGTATGATCTTACTGAGGCATTATAGTCGACTGTATGATCTTACTGAGGCATTATAGTCGACTGTATGATCTTACTGAGGCATTATAGTCGACTGCATGATCTTACTGAGGCATTATAGTCGACTGTATGATCTTACTGAGGCATTATAGTCGACTGTATGATCTTACTGAGGCATTATAGTCGACTGTATGATCTTACTGAGGCATTATAGTCGACTGTATGATCTTATTGAGGCATTATAGTCGACTGTATGATCTTACTGAGGCATTATAGTCGACTGTATGATCTTACTGAGGCATTATAGTCGACTGTATAATCTTACTGAGGCATTATAGTCGACTGTATGATCTTACTGAGGCATTATAGTCGACTGTATGATCTTAGTGAGGCATTATAGTCGACTGTATGATCTTACTGAGGCATTATAGTCGACTGTATGATCTTACTGAGGCATTATTGTCGACTGTATGATCTTACTGAGGCATTATAGTCGACTGTATGATCTTAGTGAGGCATTATTGTCGACTGTATGATCTTACTGAGGCATTATAGTCGACTGTATGATCTTACTGAGGCATTATTGTCGACTGTATGATCTTAATGAGGCATTATAGTCGACTGTATGATCTTACTGAGGCATTATAGTCGACTGTATGATCTTACTGAGGCATTATAGTCGACTGTATGATCTTACTGAGGCATTATAGTCGACTGTATGATCTTACTGAGGCATTATAGTCGACTGTATGATCTTACTGAGGCATTATAGTCGACTGTATGATCTTACTGAGACATTATAGTCGACTGTATGATCTTACTGAGGCATTATAGTCGACTGTATGATCTTACTGAGGCATTATAGTCGACTGTATGATCTTACTGAGGCATTATTGTCGACTGTATGATCTTAGTGAGGCATTATAGTCGACTGTATGATCTTACTGAGGCCTTATTGTCGACTGTATGATCTTACTTAGGCATTATTGTCGACTGTATGATCTTAGTGAGGCATTATAGTCGACTGTATGATCGTACTGAGGCATTATTGTCGACTGTATGATCTTACTGAGGCATTATTGTCTATTGTATGATTTTAATGAGGCATTATTGTCGACTGTATGATCTTATTGATGCATTATAGTCGACTGTATGATCTTACTGAGGCATTATAGTCGACTGTATGATCTTACTGAGGCATTATTTTCGACTGTATGATCTTATTGGTGCATTATAGTCGACTGTATGATCTTACAGAGGCATTATAGTCGACTGTGTGGTCTAATCGAGGCATTATTGTCGACTGTATGATCTTATTGAGAGATTATAGTCGACTGTATGATCTTACTGAGGCATTATTGTCGACCTTATGATCTTACTGAGGCATTATAATCGACAGTTTGATCTTACTGAGGCATTATTGTCGACTGTATGATCTTAGTGAGGCAGTATTGTCGACTGTATGATATTATTGAGGCATTATAGTCGACTGTATGGTCTTACTGAGGCATTATTGTCGACTGTATGATCTTACTGAGGCATTATAGTCGACTGTATGATCTTATTGAGGCATTATTGTCGACTGTATGATCTTACTGAGGCATTATTGTCGACTGTATGATCTTACTGAGGCATTATTGTCGACTGTATGATCTTACTGAGGCATTATAGTCGACTGTATGATCTTACTGAGGCATTATAGTCGACTGTATGATCTTACTGAGGCATTATAGTCGACTGTATGATCTTACTGAGGCATTATAGTCGACTGCATGATCTTACTGAGGCATTATAGTCGACTGTATGATCTTACTGAGGCATTACAGTCGACTGTATGATCTTACTGAAGCATTATAGTCGACTGTATGATCTTACTGAGGCATTACAGTCGACTGTATGATCTTACTGAAGCATTATTGTCGACTGTATGATCTTACTGATGCATTATAGTCGACTGTATGATCTTACTGAGGCATTATAGTCGACTGTATGATCTTACTGAGGCATTATAGTCGACTGTATGATCTTACTGAGGCATTATAGTCGACTGCATGATCTTACTGAGGCATTATAGTCGACTGTATGATCTTACTGAGGCATTACAGTCGACTGTATGATCTTACTGAAGCATTATAGTCGACTGTATGATCTTACTGAGGCATTATTGTGGGACTGTATGATCTTACTGAGGCATTATAGTCGACTGCATGATCTTAGTGAGGCATTATAGTCGACTGTATGATCTTACTGAGGCATTATAGTCGACTGTATGATCTTACTGAGGCATTATAGTCGACTGTATGATCTTACTGAGGCATTATAGTCGACTGCATGATCTTACTGAGGCATTATAGTCGACTGTATGATCTTACTGAGGCATTATAGTCGACTGTATGATCTTACTGAGGCATTATAGTCGACTGTATGATCTTACTGAGGCATTATAGTCGACTGTATGATCTTATTGAGGCATTATAGTCGACTGTATGATCTTACTGAGGCATTATAGTCGACTGTATGATCTTACTGAGGCATTATAGTCGACTGTATAATCTTACTGAGGCATTATAGTCGACTGTATGATCTTACTGAGGCATTATAGTCGACTGTATGATCTTAGTGAGGCATTATAGTCGACTGTATGATCTTACTGAGGCATTATAGTCGACTGTATGATCTTACTGAGGCATTATTGTCGACTGTATGATCTTACTGAGGCATTATAGTCGACTGTATGATCTTAGTGAGGCATTATTGTCGACTGTATGATCTTACTGAGGCATTATAGTCGACTGTATGATCTTACTGAGGCATTATTGTCGACTGTATGATCTTAATGAGGCATTATAGTCGACTGTATGATCTTACTGAGGCATTATAGTCGACTGTATGATCTTACTGAGGCATTATAGTCGACTGTATGATCTTACTGAGGCATTATAGTCGACTGTATGATCTTACTGAGGCATTATAGTCGACTGTATGATCTTACTGAGGCATTATAGTCGACTGTATGATCTTACTGAGACATTATAGTCGACTGTATGATCTTACTGAGGCATTATAGTCGACTGTATGATCTTACTGAGGCATTATAGTCGACTGTATGATCTTACTGAGGCATTATTGTCGACTGTATGATCTTAGTGAGGCATTATAGTCGACTGTATGATCTTACTGAGGCCTTATTGTCGACTGTATGATCTTACTTAGGCATTATTGTCGACTGTATGATCTTAGTGAGGCATTATAGTCGACTGTATGATCGTACTGAGGCATTATTGTCGACTGTATGATCTTACTGAAGCATTATTGTTGACTGTATGATCTTACTGAGGCATTATTGTCGACTGTATGATCTTACTGAGGCATTATAGTCGACTGTATGATCTTACTTAGGCATTATTGTCGACTGTATGATCTTACTGAGGCATTGTAGTCGACTGAATGATCTTACTGAGGCATTATTGTCGACTGTTTGATCTTACTGAGGCATAATAGTCGACTGTATGATCTTACTGAGGCATTATTGTCGACTGTATGATCTTATTAGGGCATTATAGTCGACTGTATGATCTTACTGGGGCATTATAGTCGACTGTGTGGTCTTATCGAAGCATTATTGTCGACTCTATGATCTTACTGAGGCATTACAGTCGACTGTATGATCTTATCGAGGCATTATTGTCGACTGTATGATCTTACTGAGGCATTATTGTCTATTGTATGATTTTAATGAGGCATTATTGTCGACTGTATGATCTTACTGAGGCATTATAGTCGACTGTATGATCTTACTGATGCATTATAGTCGACTGTATGATCTTACTGAGGCATTATAGTCGACTGTATGATCTTACTGAGGCATTATAGTCGACTGTATGATCTTACTGAGGCATTATAGTCGACTGCATGATCTTACTGAGGCATTATAGTCGACTGTATGATCTTACTGAGGCATTACAGTCGACTGTATGATCTTACTGAAGCATTATAGTCGACTGTATGATCTTACTGAGGCATTATTGTGGGACTGTATGATCTTACTGAGGCATTATAGTCGACTGCATGATCTTAGTGAGGCATTATAGTCGACTGTATGATCTTACTGAGGCATTATAGTCGACTGTATGATCTTACTGAGGCATTATAGTCGACTGTATGATCTTACTGAGGCATTATAGTCGACTGTATGATCTTACTGAGGCATTATAGTCGACTGTATGATCTTACTGAGGCATTATAGTCGACTGCATGATCTTAGTGAGGCATTATAGTCGACTGTATGATCTTACTGAGGGATTATAGTCGACTGTATGATCTTACTGAGGCATTATAGTCGACTGTATGATCTTACTGAGGCATTATAGTCGACTGTATGATCTTACTGAGGCATTATAGTCGACTGTATGATCTTACTGAGGCATTATAGTCGACTGTATGATCTTACTGAGGCATTATAGTCGACTGTATGATCTTACTGAGGCATTATAGTCGACTGTATGATCTTACTGAGGCATTATAGTCGACTGTATGATCTTACTGAGGCATTATAGTCGACTGCATGATCTTACTGAGGCATTATAGTCGACTGTATGATCTTACTGAGGCATTATAGTCGACTGTATGATCTTACTGAGGCATTATAGTCGACTGTATGATCTTACTGAGGCATTATAGTCGACTGTATGATCTTACTGAGGCATTATAGTCGACTGTATGATCTTACTGAGGCATTATAGTCGACTGTATGATCTTACTGAGGCATTATAGTCGACTGTATGATCTTACTGAGGCATTATAGTCGACTGTATGATCTTACTGAGGCATTATAGTCGACTGTATGATCTTACTGAGGCATTATAGTCGACTGTATGATCTTACTGAGGCATTATAGTCGACTGTATGATCTTAGTGAGGCATTATAGTCGACTGTATGATCTTACTGAGGCATTATAGTCGACTGTATGATCTTACTGAGGCATTATTGTCGACTGTATGATCTTACTGAGGCATTATAGTCGACTGTATGATCTTAGTGAGGCATTATTGTCGACTGTATGATCTTACTGAGGCATTATAGTCGACTGTATGATCTTACTGAGGCATTATTGTCGACTGTATGATCTTAATGAGGCATTATAGTCGACTGTATGATCTTACTGAGGCATTATAGTCGACTGTATGATCTTACTGAGGCATTATAGTCGACTGTATGATCTTACTGAGGCATTATAGTCGACTGTATGATCTTACTGAGGCATTATAGTCGACTGTATGATCTTACTGAGGCATTATAGTCGACTGTATGATCTTACTGAGGCATTATAGTCGACTGTATGATCTTACTGAGGCATTATTGTCGACTGTATGATCTTAGTGAGGCATTATAGTCGACTGTATGATCTTACTGAGGCCTTATTGTCGACTGTATGATCTTACTTAGGCATTATTGTCGACTGTATGATCTTAGTGAGGCATTATAGTCGACTGTATGATCGTACTGAGGCATTATTGTCGACTGTATGATCTTACTGAAGCATTATTGTTGACTGTATGATCTTACTGAGGCATTATTGTCGACTGTATGATCTTACTGAGGCATTATAGTCGACTGTATGATCTTACTTAGGCATTATTGTCGACTGTATGATCTTACTGAGGCATTGTAGTCGACTGAATGATCTTACTGAGGCATTATTGTCGACTGTTTGATCTTACTGAGGCATAATAGTCGACTGTATGATCTTACTGAGGCATTATTGTCGACTGTATGATCTTACTGAGGCATTATAGTCGACTGTATGATCTTAGTGAGGCATTATTGTCGACTGTATGATCTTACTGAGGCATTATAGTCGACTGTATGATCTTACTGAGGCATTATTGTCGACTGTATGATCTTAATGAGGCATTATAGTCGACTGTATGATCTTACTGAGGCATTATAGTCGACTGTATGATCTTACTGAGGCATTATAGTCGACTGTATGATCTTACTGAGGCATTATAGTCGACTGTATGATCTTACTGAGGCATTATAGTCGACTGTATGATCTTACTGAGGCATTATAGTCGACTGTATGATCTTACTGAGGCATTATAGTCGACTGTATGATCTTACTGAGGCATTATTGTCGACTGTATGATCTTAGTGAGGCATTATAGTCGACTGTATGATCTTACTGAGGCCTTATTGTCGACTGTATGATCTTACTTAGGCATTATTGTCGACTGTATGATCTTAGTGAGGCATTATAGTCGACTGTATGATCGTACTGAGGCATTATTGTCGACTGTATGATCTTACTGAAGCATTATTGTTGACTGTATGATCTTACTGAGGCATTATTGTCGACTGTATGATCTTACTGAGGCATTATAGTCGACTGTATGATCTTACTTAGGCATTATTGTCGACTGTATGATCTTACTGAGGCATTGTAGTCGACTGAATGATCTTACTGAGGCATTATTGTCGACTGTTTGATCTTACTGAGGCATAATAGTCGACTGTATGATCTTACTGAGGCATTATTGTCGACTGTATGATCTTACTGGGGCATTATAGTCGACTGTGTGGTCTTATCGAAGCATTATTGTCGACTCTATGATCTTACTGAGGCATTACAGTCGACTGTATGATCTTATCGAGGCATTATTGTCGACTGTATGATCTTACTGAGGCATTATTGTCTATTGTATGATTTTAATGAGGCATTATTGTCGACTGTATGATCTTATTGAGGCATTATAGTCGACTGTATGATCTTACTGAGGCATTATAGTCGACTGTATGATCTTACTGAGGCATTATTTTCGACTGTATGATCTTATTGGTGCATTATAGTCGACTGTATGATCTTACAGAGGCATTATAGTCGACTGTGTGGTCTAATCGAGGCATTATTGTCGACTGTATGATCTTATTGAGAGATTATAGTCGACTGTATGATCTTACTGAGGCATTATTGTCGAGCTTATGATCTTACTGAGGCATTATAATCGACAGTTTGATCTTACTGAGGCATTATTGTCGACTGTATGATCTTAGTGAGGCAGTATTGTCGACTGTATGATATTATTGAGGCATTATAGTCGACTGTATGGTCTTACTGAGGCATTATTGTCGACTGTATGATCTTACTGAGGCATTATAGTCGACTGTATGATCTTATTGAGGCATTATTGTCGACTGTATGATCTTACTGAGGCATTATTGTCGACTGTATGATCTTACTGAGGCATTATTGTCGACTGTATGATCTTACTGAGCCATTATTGTCGACTGTATGATCTTACTGAGGCATTATTGTCTACTGTATGATCTTACTGAGCCATTATTGTCGACTGTATGATCTTACTGAGGCATTATTGTCGACTGTATGATCTTACTGAGGCATTATTGTCGACTGTATGATCTTACTGAGCCATTATTGTCGACTGTATGATCTTACTGAGGCATTATTGACGAGTGTATGAGCTTACTGAGGCATTATTGTCGACTGTATGATCTTACTGAGCCATTATTGTCGACTGTATGATCTTACTGAGCCATTATTGTCGACTGTATGATCTTACTGACGCATTATAGTCGACTGTATGATCTTACTGAGACATTATAGTCGACTGTATTATCTTATTGAGGCATTATAGTCGACTGTATGATCTTACTGAGGCATTATTGTCGACTGTATGATCTTACTGAGCCATTATTGTCGACTGTATGATCTTACTGACGCATTATAGTCGACTGTATGATCTTACTGAGCCATTATTGTCGACTGTATGATCTTACTGACGCATTATAGTCGACTGTATGATCTTACTGAGGCATTATAGTCGACTGTATGATCTTACTGAGGCATTATAGTCGACTGTATGATCTTACTGAGGCATTATAGTCGACTGTATGATCTTACTGAGGCATTATTGTCGACTGTATGATCTTACTGAGGCATTATAGTCGACTGTATGATCTTACTGAGGCATTATAGTCGACTGTATGATCTTACTGAGGCATTATAGTCGACTGTATGATCTTACTGAGGCATTATTGTCGACTGTTTGATCTTATTGAGGCATTATAGTCGACTGTATGATCTTACTGAGGCATTATAGTCGACTGTATGATCTTACTGAGGCATTATAGTCGACTGTATGATCTTACTGAGGCATTATAGTCGACTGTATTATCTTACTGAGGCATTATAGTCGACTGTATGATCTTACTGAGGCATTATAGTCGACTGTATGATCTTACTGAGGCATTATAGTCGACTGTATGATCTTACTGAGGCATTATAGTCGACTGTATGATCTTACTGAGGCATTATTGTCGACTGTTTGATCTTATTGAGGCATTATAGTCGACTGTATGATCTTACTGAGGCATTATAGTCGACTGTATGATCTTACTGAGGCATTATAGTCGACTGTATGATCTTACTGAGACATTATTGTCGACTGTATGATCTTACTGATGTACTCCGACTACACTGTTGATGTACTCTGACTACTCTGTTGATATACTCTGACTACACTGTTGATGTACTCTGCCCACACTGTTGATGTACTCTGCCCACACTGTTGATGTACTCCTCCCACACTGTTGATGTACTCTAGATGAGGATAATAGTACAGTCCAAGAATCTTCACATAATTGAGAGTACACTGACACAAATATTCTACCCAACCAAAACCGAAATTGTGAAAATTCTGTTTGTGGCATCTGTAATCATGGAACGTCTGTAAGCATGGAACGTCTGTAAGCATGGAACGTCTGTAAGCATGGAACGTCTGTAAGCATGGAACGTCTGTAATCATGGAACGTCTGTAAGCATGGAACGTCTGTAAGCATGGAACGTCTGTAAGCATGGAACGTCTGTAATCATGGAACGTCTGTAAGCATGGAACGTCTGTAAGCATGGAACGTCTGTAATCATGGAACGTCTGTAATCATGGAACGTCTGTAAGCATGGAACGTCTGTAAGCATGGAACGTCTGTAAGCGTGGAACGTCTGTAAGCGTGGAACGTCTGTAAGCATGGAACGTCTGTAAGCATGGAACATCTGTAAGCATGGAACGTCTGTAAGCATGGAACATCTGTAAGCATGGAACATCTGTAAGCATGGAACGTCTGTAAGCATGGAACATCTGTAAGCATGGAAAATCTGTAAGCATGGAACGTCTGTAAGCATGGAACATCTGTAAGCATGGAAAATCTGTAAGCATGGAACGTCTGTAATCATGGAACATCTGTAAGCATGGAACGTCTGTAAGCATGGAACATCTGTAAGCATGGAACATCTGTAAGCATGGAACATCTGTAAGCATGGAACGTCTGTAAGCATGGAACGTCTGTAAGCATGGAACGTCTGTAAGCATGGAACGTCTGTAAGCATGGAACGTCTGTAAGCATGGAACGTCTGTAATCATGGAACGTCTGTAAGCATGGAACGTCTGTAAGCATGGAACGTCTGTAATCATGGAACGTCTGTAATCATGGAACGTCTGTAAGCATGGAACGTCTGTAAGCATGGAACGTCTGTAAGCGTGGAACGTCTGTAAGCGTGGAACGTCTGTAAGCATGGAACGTCTGTAAGCATGGAACATCTGTAAGCATGGAACGTCTGTAAGCATGGAACATCTGTAAGCATATAACATCTGTAAGCATGGAACGTCTGTAAGCATGGAACATCTGTAAGCATGGAAAATCTGTAAGCATGGAACGTCTGTAATCATGGAACATCTGTAAGCATGGAACGTCTGTAAGCATGGAACATCTGTAAGCATGGAACATCTGTAAGCATGGAACATCTGTAAGCATGGAACGTCTGTAAGCATGGAACGTCTGTAAGCATGGACCGTCTGTAAGCATGGAACGTCTGTAAGCATGGAACGTCTGTAAGCATGGAACGTCTGTAAGCATGGAACGTCTGTAAGCATGGAACGTCTGTAAGCATGGAACGTCTGTAAGCATGGAACATCTGTAAGCATGGAACGTCTGTAAGCATGGAACGTCTGTAAGCATGGAACGTCTGTAAGCATGGAACGTCTGTAAGCATGGAACGTCTGTAAGCATGGAACGTCTGTAAGCATGGAACGTCTGTAAGCATGGAACGTCTGTAAGCATGGAACGTCTGTAAGCATGGAACGTCTGTAAGCATGGAACGTCTGTAATCATGGAACATCTGTAAGCATGGAACGTCTGTAAGCATGGAACATCTGTAAGCATGGAACATCTGTAAGCATGGAACATCTGTAAGCATGGAACGTCTGTAAGCATGGAACGTCTGTAAGCATGGAACGTCTGTAAGCATGGAACGTCTGTAAGCATGGAACGTCTGTAAGCATGGAACGTCTGTAAGCATGGAACGTCTGTAAGCATGGAACGTCTGTAAGCATGGAACATCTGTAAGCATGGAACGTCTGTAAGCATGGAACGTCTGTAAGCATGGAACGTCTGTAAGCATGGAACGTCTGTAAGCATGGAACGTCTGTAAGCATGGAACGTCTGTAAGCATGGAACGTCTGTAAGCATGGAACGTCTGTAAGCATGGAACGTCTGTAAGCATGGAACGTCTGTAAGCGTGGAACGTCTGTAAGCGTGGAACGTCTGTAAGCATGGAACGTCTGTAAGCGTGGAACGTCTGTAAGCATGGAACGTCTGTAAGCATGGAACGTCTGTAAGCATGGAACGTCTGTAAGCATGGAACGTCTGTAAGCATGGAACGTCTGTAAGCATGGAACGTCTGTAAGCATGGAACGTCTGTAAGCATGGAACGTCTGTAAGCATGGAACGTCTGTAAGCATGGAACGTCTGTAAGCATGGAACGTCTGTAAGCATGGAACGTCTGTAAGCATGGAACATCTGTAAGCATGGAACGTCTGTAAGCATGGAACGTCTGTAAGCATGGAACGTCTGTAAGCATGGAACGTCTGTAAGCATGGAACGTCTGTAAGCATGGAACGTCTGTAAGCATGGAACGTCTGTAAGCGTGGAACGTCTGTAAGCATGGAACGTCTGTAAGCGTGGAACGTCTGTAAGCATGGAACGTCTGTAAGCATGGAACGTCTGTAAGCATGGAACGTCTGTAAGCATGGAACGTCTATAAGCATGGAACGTCTGTAAGCATGGAACGTCTGTAAGCATGGAACGTCTGTAAGCATGGAACGTCTGTAAGCATGGAACGTCTGTAAGCATGGAACGTCTGTAAGCATGGAACGTCTGTAAGCGTGGAACGTCTGTAAGCATGGAACGTCTGTAAGCATGGAACGTCTGTAAGCATTGAACGTCTGTAAGCATGGAACGTCTGTAAGCATGGAACGTCTGTAAGCATGGAACGTCTGTAAGCATGGAACGTCTGTAAGCATGGAACGTCTGTAAGCATGGAACGTCTGTAAGCATGGAACGTCTGTAAGCATGGAACGTCTGTAAGCATGGAACGTCTGTAAGCATGGAACGTCTGTAAGCGTGGAACGTCTGTAAGCATGGAACGTCTGTAAGCATGGAACGTCTGTAAGCATGGAACGTCTGTAAGCATGGAACGTCTGTAAGCATGGAACGTCTGTAAGCATGGAACGTCTGTAAGCATGGAACGTCTGAAAGCATGGAACGTCTGTAAGCATGGGACATCAGGAGAAACAAATGGGACATGCAACTTTGACGATCCCAAAAAATGTAGCGACCTCCTGTCTTAAGGAGTGTGTCGTTCTCCCTCCTGTAAATTCTTTCACCCGGAAATGTGCCACTCTTCGGTCCTCCAAAAACAATGTTAGAACACCAACTACCGGGCGTACCATCTAAAGGGACCAGGAGGTATAGCCCTCACAAGACAAACAGTAGTAGTTACGACAGCCTCACTCTATGTGATTTTTTAGTGGCACGAAACGAAAAAAAATTGAAGGAAACAAAAATAGACCACCACCTTGGAGCCTTGTTGGACTGGAGGCGCAGCCAGTGGCGTCTCATGGCCCTCCAGAATCACAACTACTGATGCCAATAACAAAATTCCCCCAACAAACACAAAACAGTCCTCGTTTATATTTGCTAATATACAGGACCTTAAGCCATCCACCAACAACAAAATACCTTTTATCAGTGGCCTTGTAGAGGAGTCTAATGCAATGTTTGCAGCCTTCACAGAGACTCACACAAAAGATCACTTTGACAACGAAATATGAAAAAATGGGTATAACGTTTTTAGATGTGACAGAAAGAACGGGTAACAAGGTAGGGGGAGGGGGGGGTTGGCTTGTATGCCAAAGAGTCGCTCATCTGCACGGAGATGCTGAACACCACACATGTAGTTGAAGTTCTAACAATAAAGTTCGAGAACCAAAACCTAGTCATCGTGGTTGTATTCAAGCCACCAGGTGCAACCTCTCAACAGTTCAAGGAACAGCTACTGAAAATTAATTACTGTCTGAAAAACCTTCCAGCTCCATCCCCAAACATCTTACTGCTTGGTGATTTAAACCAAAGGCATACAAAATGGAAGAATGTAGCAAATAATGTTATAGCTGAAGCACCCTAAGTCAGAAGATAGTGGAGCCAACAAGACTGGAAAACACACTTGACCTTATCTTCAGAAATAATGAGGACCTGGTAAGATACATAACAATATCAAAAACAATCTAATCGAAGTTCGAACTTATATGCACATTGCGGTTACCACCTGACTAAGATACGTGATGATATATTGTTTTCTATCCGAGACGTCTCAATATCCAGGTCCTCCTCAACAAGATCAATGTAGCCGAACTTTCAGTAAATTTTACGTTAGAACTCGAAAAACGATGGCAAACTTCCTTTCCTGGACGTCCTCCTGTGCGGATCTCCCAACAGAGACAAACTTCTCTTCAAAGTGTATAGAAAACCTACCAACAAGGACGATCTTATACACTTTTATTCACACCAAGACACCCGCACTAAAAGAGGAGTCCTCATTGGCTTCTTCTTGAGAGCTCTTCGCATCTCCAGCCCTTGTTTTCTTGAAGAAGAATGTACTTACATAACACATGCCTTTACACGTCTTCAGTTTTCATCTTTCTTCATCCGAGATTGCAGACTCAAGGCACAAACTATCCTCAACAAACCGCCCATGGAACAGCCCTCTAAGCAGTTCATAGTGCTCCCATGTGGTGATGTTGCCACGAATACTCGCCGGGCACTTGCTATGAGTAACATCAATGTTTCCACCATAAACACATCATCTATCAAAGACCTCACTACGAAACGCAGCCCTACACCTCTAACTTCCACAGCAGGCGTCTACACTATCCCCTGTGGATTCTGTCCCAAGAAACATGTAGGCGAGACAGGCAGAGACCTTGTGGTCCGCCTGAACGAGCATCGAAGTGCCTGTAACAGAGACGATTTAAGGTACCCCTGTGTCCTCCACAGAGACTCCACGGGGCATTTGATGAACTGGGATGAGGCACAACTCGTTCTCACTGAACCAGACCTCAGACGCCGACAGTGTCTAGAAGCCTCACTAATCACTGTCACCGGCACAATAAAACGTAACATTGGAAACCACAAAATTTCTAAAACATTAGCAAACATGATACTCAAGCAGGCTAAACACCACCAACCCAACAACACAGGAGTCACACGATGACCTAATCGTCTACCCGTCCTCATCCCAACATGGCAGTCTTCCGGTCACCATGCGTCACTCACACCTCACTCTCCGCCTATATATAACGTATTTCAACCTCTGTATGCTAGAGGTGATCAAAGTCTCAGGCCTGAAACTTTCTAATAAATATGTCCTAGTGTTTGCTTACGTGTTTTTCTAAACCAACATGCACAGGGATCCTGATCAGCAAAATGCACGTAGCTGTGAAGGTGTCTTCACCAAATACAACTTCAACAACAAGAACATCAACTGGGACCAGGTAAACCATGTTTTAAATGAAACATTTTGGGAAGGTATCTTAAATAACATGGATCTAAACCAGTGCCTTGAAAGGATCAACGTCCTGGCAGCTGAAGTATGTTCAAGGTGTATTCTCCTAAGAAAGAAGAGAAGTAAACTGGAGAATGAAAGACGCTCCCTCTACAGAAGATGACGAAGAATCACTGAGCTTCTCAAGAACCCTAGATTATTTGATACACAGAAGGAAGCGCTGACCAGGGAAGTGGAAAGTATTGAACTTAAGTTAAAGGACTCTTACAGGACCCAGGAAAGACAAAAAGAGCTAAAAGCGATTAATGAAATTGAAAGAAATTCGAAATATCTCTTTTCATATGCCAAAAATAAGGTAAATACCACATCTTAGGTAAGATGGGACTTACACAGATGACAACAAAGAAATGAGTGAAATACTGAAATCCCAGTACGACTCTGTGTTTAGCGAGCCACTAATCAGTCTAAAGTTCGACAATCCAAATGATTTTTTCATGAATGAGCCTCAAAACTCCATGAGTGTATGCCAGAGTTCCGACATAACCCTAACTCCGATAGACTTTGAGAAAGCCATTTACAACATGCCCATGTATTCAGCCCCAGACCCAGACCCGTGGAACTCTGTGTTCATTATGAACTGCAAGAAACCCCTTTCACATGCCCTAAGTATACTATGGAGAAGGAACTTAGAACATGGGTGAAATTACAGTCACTATAAACAACGGATATAGCCCCACTCCATAAAGGTGGCAGCAAGGTATTAGCTAAGAACTATAGATCTATAGCTCTAACGTCCCACATCATAAAAATCTTTGAAAGAGTGCTAAGAAGCACGATTGCAAAGGACTTTGATGCCCAAAAACTGCACAATCCAGGGAAACATGGGTTAAAAGCAGGTCGCTCCTGCCTCTCACAACTACTGGATCACTATGATATGGTCTTGGATGCACCGGAAGAAAAACAGAATGTAGATGTATTCTAGACAGGCTTCGCAAAAGCCTTTGACAAGTGCGATCATGGCGTAATAGAGAACAAAATACGTGCTAAAGGAATAACTGGCAAAGTGGGGAGATGGATCTTCAACTTTATAACCAATCAAAGGCAAAGAGTAGTGGTCAACAGAGTTAAATCAGAAGCTGCCATAGTGAAGAGCTGTGTTCCACAAGGCACAGTACTCGCCCCCATCCTGTTCCTCATCCTCATATCAGACATAGACAGATATGTAATCCACAGCACCGCCTCATCCTTTGCAGACGATACCTGGAGAGGGCATCGGGGGTCAACGCCCCTGCGGCCCGGTCTGAGACCAGGCCTTATATATCATAATCTACACTTGTAAAATCCTGGAAGGAATGGTCCCGAATCTGCACACAGAAATCACTCCATACGGAAGCAAAAGACTGGGCAGGCGGTGCAACACACCCGCAATGACAAGAAGGGGCGTC
>NC_091311.1:5829474-5954474 GCF_038502225.1 Cherax quadricarinatus | reverse complement strand
AGCAATTATTTGGATGGTGTGCACCTGAAAAGACGTGTTCGGTACTATACTCACCCCAAGATCATTTTCCTTCTTGAGTGAGGTTTGCAGTTTTTGGCCTTATAGCCTGTACTCTGCCCGCGGTCTTCTTTGCCCTTTTCCAATATTCATGACTTTGCACTTGCTGAACCAGGCTTGCAGCCTGTCATCATCCTTTTGTAGTCCTACCTGATCCTTTTCCAATTTAATTCTTCATATTAGCTTCATATGGTCTACAAACAAGGACATTTAAATCTATTCCTTCTGGCATGTCTTTCACATATACCAAAAATAGCACCAAGCATTGGGTTGACCGCTGTGGAACCCCGTTCGTCACAGGCGCCCACTCTGACACCTCATCACGTGCCATGACTCGTTGTTTCCTTCCTGTCAGGTATTCTCTGATCCATTGCAGTGCCTTTCCTGTTATTCCTGCTTGCTCCTCCAGCTTTTGCAATAATATCTTGTGAGGAACTATGTCGAAAATCTTCTTACAGTCAAAGATAATGTAATCTACCCACCCCTTTCTCTCGTCTTACCTCTATTACCTTGTCGTAAAACTCTAGTAGACTTGTGACACAGGATTTCCCTTCCCTGAAACCCTGCTGTTTGTCGTTGATAAGATCATTCCTTTCTAGGTACTCAACCACTCTTCTCCTGATAATTTTCTCCATGACTTTGCATACTATATGTCATTGACACTGGTTTGTAGTTTAGTGTTGCGTGTCTGTCTACTTTTCTAAATTCTCGGACTACATTTGCTGTCTTCCACATCTGTTTCGATAGTTGAGTTTAAGATTATCATTAGTGGAACACACAGTGCCTCTCCTCCCTCTAGTTCACTCAGCAGCCTCTTCATCTCCTCGGTTGTGTGTATTGTGTCCAGCACTTGTTGGTGTACCCCACCATTCAAGCTTTCTGGAGTCCTTTCTGTCTCCATTGAAAATACTTCCTTTAATCTCATGTTGAGCTTTTCACATACGTCTTAGTTGTTTATTGTGTGTGTGTGTGTGTGTGTGTGTGTGTGTGTGTGTGTGTGTGTGTGTGTGTGTGTGTGTGTGTGTGTGTGAGTGTGTGTGTGTGTGTGTGTGTGTGTGTGTGTGTGAGTGTGTGTGTGTGTGTGTGTGTGTGTGTGTGTGTGTGTGTGTGTGTGTGAGTGTGTGTGTGTGTGTGTGTGTGTGTGTGTGTGTGTGTGTGTGTGTGTGTGTGTGAGTGTGTGTGTGTGTGTGTGTGTGTGTGTGTGTGTGTGTGTGTGTGTGTGTGGTGAGTGTGTGTGTGTGTGTGTGTGTGTGTGTGTGTGTGTGTGTGTGTGTGTGTGTGTGTGTGCCTTTTTCCTTTAGTGAGGTTTGCAGTCTTTGGCCATCTAAACTATATTGTGTCTGCGGTCTTCTTTGCCCTTCCCCAATCTTCATGACTTTGCATTTGGCAGGGTTAAATTCAAGGAGCCAGTTGCTGGACCAGGCTTGTAGCCTGTCCAGATCTCTTTGTAGTCCTGCCTGATCCTCGTCCGATTCGATTCTTCTCATTAACTTCACATCGTCTGCAAACAAGGACACTTCTGAGTCTATCCCTTCCGTTATGTCGTTCACGTATACCAAGAACAGCACAGGTCCTAGGACTGACCCCTGTGGAACCCCGCTTGTCACAGGCGCCCACTCTGACACCTCGTCGCGTACCATGACTCGTTGTTTCCTCCCTGTCAGATATTCTTTGATCCATTGCAGTGCCTTTCCTGTTATGTGTGCCTGGTCCTCTAGCTTTTGCAGTAACCTCTTGTGAGGAACTGTGTCGAAAGCCTTCTTGCAGTCCAAAAATACGCAGTCGATCCACCCCTCTCTCTCTTGTCTTACTTCTGTCACCTTGTCATAAAACTCTAGTAGGTTTGTGACACAGGATTTTCCTTCCCTGAAACCGTGCTGGTTGTCAATTATACACTTGTTTCTTTCCAGGTGCCCCACCACTCTCCTCCTGATGATCTTCTCCATGACCTTGCATACTATACACGTTAGAGATACAGGTCTGTAGTTTAGTGCCTCATGTCTGTCTCCCTTTTTAAAAATTGGGACTACATTTGCCATTTTCCATACCTCAGGGAGTTGCCCAGTTTCAAATGATGTGTTGAAGATCTTTGTTAATGGCTCACACAATATCTCTGCTCCCTCTTTAAGGACCCATGGAGAGATGTTGTCTGGTCCCACCGCCTTTGAGGTGTCAAGTTCGCATAGCAGCTTCTTCACCTCCTCCTTGGTTATATGTACCTCATCCAGCACTTGCTGGTGTGCCCCCCTGTTCTGATTTCTTGGAGTCTTACTGGTTTCCACTGTAAATACCTCTTTAAATCTTGTGTTGAGCTCCTGACATACCTCTCGGTCGTTTCTTGTGAATTCCCCATCACCCTTCCTCAGTCTGATTACCTGGTCCTTGACTGTTGTTTTCCTCCTGATGTGGCTGTACAACAGCTTCGGGTCAGTCTTTACTTTTGATGCTATGTCATTTTCATATTGTCTCTGAGCCTCCCTTCTTATCTGTGCATATTCGTTTCTGGCTCTTCGGCTGATTTCTTTATTTTCCTGAGTTCTCTCTCTTCTGTACCTTTTCCATTCTCTAGTACACCTAGTTTTTGCCTCCCTACACCTTTGGGTGAACCAAGGACTCGTTCTGTTCTTCCCATTATTTCTGTTTCCCATGGGAACAAACCTCTCCTCTGCCTCCTTGCATTTTGTAGCTACATAGTCCATCATTTCTTGTACTGGTTTTCCAGTCAGTTCCCTCTCCCACTGAATGTCTTGAAGGAAGTTCCTCATCCCTGAGTAGTTCCCCCTTTTGTAGTTTGGTTTTTCCCAGCCTATTCCTGCTACTCTCTCCACTTGGAGCTCAACTATGTAGTCGAAGCACAGAACCACATGATCACTAGCTCCCAGGGGCCTTTCATACATGATACCCTCGATGTCCGAACTACTCATGGTGAATACAAGGTCCAACCTTGCTGGTTCATCCTCTCCTCTCTCTCTGGTAGTGTCTCTAACATGTTGATGCATGAGGTTCTCCAGTACCACATCCATCATCTTGGCTCTCCATGTTTCGGGACCCCCATGGGGCTCCAGGTTTTCCCAGTCAATCTCCTTGTGATTGAAATCACCCATAACTAGTAACTTTGCTCCCCCCATGTGTGCTCTCCTGGCCACCTCGGCTAGTGTGTTGATCATTGCTCTGTTGCTCTCATCGTATTCTTCTCTTGGCCTCCTGCAGTTCTGTGGTGGGTTGTACATTACTGCAATTATCACCTTATGTCCCTCAGACTGGATTGTTCCTACTAAGTAGTCCCTTTCGCCCATGCCATCCATTCCTTCCATTTTCTCAAAACTCCACTGGTTTTTAATGAGCAGTGCAACTCCTCCTCCCCCTCTCCTCCCTCTGTCTTTCCTGAAGATTTGATATCCGGATGGAAAGATTGAATCTGTTATTATTCTGGTGAGTTTTGTTTCTGTGAGTGCTATTATGTCTGGGGATGTCTCTTTGATTCTTTCGTGCCACTCCTCATACTTGTTTGTTATTCCATCTGCATTTGTATACCACACCTTCAACTTCTTTTCTAAGACTGTGGTCTGGGAAGTATATTGGGGTTGGGGAAGTGGGAGACCTGGTAAGGAACTATGGGTTGTTGCTGTGGGGGTGAAGTTTGTAATGTAGTGGGTGGGGGCATTGGATGTGGCATGGGTGTTTTGATTTAGAGTGTTTGGTTGCACTGGGGTTGACCTGGTTGGGAGGCTTCTATAGAAAGTTGTGAGGGAGGCTGTATTAGATCTTCTCCTTGGGTCTGGGATCTCCTGTCTGTCTTCTCCATCCCCTCTCTTTCCTCCTCTCGCCTTTGTACCATCTCTCTCAGTTTCTTCCTTTCTTCTTGTGTGTGTGTGAGTGTGTGTGTGTGTGTGTGTGTGTGTGTGTGTGTGTGAGTGTGTGTGTGTGTGTGGGGGGGGGGTGTACATAAGACTTTGTGTGTACTTAACGAGTTGTAATCACTGAGTCATGTTTGCGGGTGTCGAGTCTTACCTCCTGGCGCTGTCTCTTAAACCAAAAGTTGCCGGCGTTACTGGTTCCTGACCTCGCGAGTCTCAGCGTACCTACTCTTGAAACTGTGTATTGAGGTGCCTCTACCTCTTCCTCATCCAGTTCAATCTATTTACTTACCACATGAGGCTGAAGAAGCATTTCCTAACATCTCTGACTTCTTCCTATGCCTCTCATTCACTAAACTCTGTATCAACTTCGTCAAAGCCTTTCAGTATCTTGTATGTCGTGAACAAATTAGTTCATAAGAACATAAGAATGGAGGAACACTGAGGAAGGCCTACTGGCCCATACTAGGCAGGTTCTTCTTAAAACCAATCATTCCTGCCCACATGCTTGACTAACCTTTAATCCGAAGCCTCACAGCTCTGGCACCACTATTGTTGCAATCTTTAAAACCTCTTCTAGTTCTTATTTATGTTTGAGCAGGTGAGGGTTCAGTGCTGGTGCTGCGTACTCGATGACTGGCCTGCAATATGTCGTGTAGAAAGGGTTTTTAAGATAAGATAAGATAAGATTTCGTTCAGATTTTTAACCCCGGAGGGTTAGCCACCCAGGATAACCCAAGAAAGTCAGTGCGTCATCGAGGACTGTCTAACTTATTTCCATTGTGGTCCTTAATCTTGTCCCCCAGGATGCGACCCACACCAGTCGACTAACACCCAGGTACCTATTTGCTGCTAGGTGAACAGGACAACAGGTGTAAGGAAACTGTGTCGAATGTTTCCACCCGCCGGGAATCGAACCCGGGCCCTCCGTGTGTGAAGCGGGAGCTTTAGCCACCAGGCCACCGGGCCACCGGGCCACCGGGCCACAAAAATCACACACCACTACACTTTCACCAAAATCACTTTAGCTCACTACCTCACTGCTACTAGTAAGTGAAACAATCATTTATAAACACGGAGGCGCCATGACACTCTCCTCCGTGCTGGAGGCCGTGCCAGTACTCTCTCCTCCGTGCTGGAGGCCGTGCCAGTACTCTCTCCTCCGTGCTGGAGGCCGTGCCAGTACTCTCTCCTCCGTGCTGGAGGCCGTGCCAGTACTCTCTCCTCCGTGCTGGAGGCCGTGCCAGTACTCTCTCCTCCGTGCTGGAGGCCGTGCCAGTACTCTCTCCTCCGTGCTGGAGGCCGTGCCAGTACTCTCTCCTCCGTGCTGGAGGCTGTGTCAGTACTCTCTCCTCCGTGCTGGAGGCTGTGCCAGTACTCTCTCCTCCGTGCTGGAGGCTGTGTCAGTACTCTCTCCTCCGTGCTGGAGGCTGTGTCAGTACTCTCTCGTCCGTGCTGGAGGCTGTGTCAGTACTCTCTCGTCCGTGCTGGAGGCTGCGCCAGTACTCTCTCCTCCGTGCTGGAGGCTGTGTCAGTACTCTCTCGTCCGTGCTGGAGGCTGCGCCAGTACTCTCTCCTCCGTGCTGGAGGCTGTGCCAGTACTCTCTCCTCCGTGCTGGAGGCTGTGCCAGTACTCTCTCCTCCGTGCTGGAGGCTGTGCCAGTACTCTCTCCTCCGTGCTGGAGGCTGTGCCAGTACTCTCTCCTCCGTGCTGGACTCTGTGCCAGTACTCTCTCCTCCGTGCTGGACTCTGTGCCAGTACTCTCTCGTCCGTGCTGGACTCTGTGCCAGTACTCTCTCCTCCGTGCTGGACTCTGTGCCAGTACTCTCTCGTCCGTGCTGGAGGCTGCGCCAGTACTCTCTCCTCCGTGCTGGAGGCTGTGCCAGTACTCTCTCCTCCGTGCTGGACTCTGTGCCAGTACTCTCTCGTCCGTGCTGGAGGCTGCGCCAGTACTCTCTCCTCCGTGCTGGAGGCTGCGCCAGTACTCTCTCGTCCGTGCTGGAGGCTGCGCCAGTACTCTCTCCTCCGTGCTGGAGGCTGTGTCAGTACTCTCTCGTCCGTGCTGGAGGCTGTGCCAGTACTCTCTCGTCCGTGCTGGAGGCTGCGCCAGTACTCTCTCCTCCGTGCTGGAGGCTGTGCCAGTACTCTCTCGTCCGTGCTGGAGGCTGTGCCAGTACTCTCTCCTCCGTGCTGGAGGCTGTGCCAGTACTCTCTCCTCCGTGCTGGAGGCTGCGCCAGTACTCTCTCCTCCGTGCTGGAGGCTGTGCCAGTACTCTCTCGTCCGTGCTGGAGGCTGTGCCAGTACTCTCTCGTCCGTGCTGGAGGCTGCGCCAGTACTCTCTCCTCCGTGCTGGAGGCTGCGCCAGTACTCTCTCCTCCGTGCTGGAGGCTGCGCCAGTACTCTCTCCTCCGTGCTGGAGGCTGTGCCAGTACTCTCTCCTCCGTGTTGGAGGCTGCGCCAGTACTCTCTCGTCCGTGCTGGAGGCTGCGCCAGTACTCTCTCGTCCGTGCTGGAGGCTGTGTCAGTACTCTCTCCTCCGTGCTGGAGGCTGTGTCAGTACTCTCTCATCCGTGCTGGAGGCTGTGTCAGTACTCTCTCCTCCGTGCTGGAGGCTGTGTCAGTACTCTCTCCTCCGTGCTGGAGGCTGTGTCAGTACTCTCTCATCCGTGCTGGAGGCTGCGCCAGTACACTCTCCTCCGTGCTGGAGGCTGTGTCAGTACTCTCTCATCCGTGCTGGAGGCTGCGCCAGTACTCTCTCCTCCGTGCTGGAGGCTGTGTCAGTACTCTCTCGTCCGTGCTGGAGGCTGTGCCAGTACTCTCTCCTCCGTGCTGGAGGCTGTGCCAGTACTCTCTCCTCCGTGCTGGAGGCTGTGCCAGTACTCTCTCCTCCGTGCTGGAGGCTGTGCCAGTACTCTCTCCTCCGTGCTGGAAGCTGTGCCAGTACTCTCTCCTCCGTGCTGGAGGCTGTGCCAGTACTCTCTCCTCCGTGCTGGAGGCTGTGCCAGTACTCTCTCCTCCGTGCTGGAGGCTGTGCCAGTACTCTCTCCTCCGTGCTGGAGGCTGTGCCAGTACTCTCTCCTCCGTGCTGGAGGCTGTGCCAGTACTCTCTCCTCCGTGCTGGAGGCTGTGTCAGTACTCTCTCGTCCGTGCTGGAGACTGTGCCAGTACTCTCTCCTCCGTGCTGGAGGCTGTGTCAGTACTCTCTCGTCCGTGCTGGAGGGGCTGTGCCAGTACTCTCTCCTCCGTGCTGGAGGTTATGCCAGTACTCTCTCCTCCGTGCTGGAGGCTCTGCCAGTACTCTCTCCTCCGTGCTGGAGGCTGTGCCAGTACTCTCTCCTCCGTGCTGGAGGCTGTGCCAGTACTCTCTCCTCCGTGCTGGAGGCTGTGCCAGTACTCTCTCGTCCGTGCTGGAGGGACTGTGCCAGTACTCTCTCCTCCGTGCTGGAGGCTGTGTCAGTACTCTCTCCTCCGTGCTGGAGGCTGTGCCAGTACTCTCTCCTCGGTGCTGGAGGCTGTGCCAGTACTCTCTCCTCCGTGCTGGAGGCTGTGCCAGTACTCTCTCCTCCGTGCTGGAGGCTGTGCCAGTACTCTCTCCTCCGTGCTGGAGGCTGTGCCAGTACTCTCTCCTCCGTGCTGGAGGCTGTGCCAGTACTCTCTCCTCCGTGCTGGAAGCTGTGCCAGTACTCTCTCCTCCGTGCTGGAGGCTGTGCCAGTACTCTCTCCTCCGTGCTGGAGGCTGTGCCAGTACTCTCTCGTCCGTGCTGGAGGCTGTGCCAGTACTCTCTCCTCCGTGCTGGAGGTTGTGCCAGTACTCTCTCCTCCGTGCTGGAGGCTGTGCCAGTACTCTCTCCTCCGTGCTGGAGGCTGTGCCAGTACTCTCTCCTCCGTGCTGGAGGCTGTGCCAGTACTCTCTCCTCCGTGCTGGAGGCTGTGCCAGTACTCTCTCGTCCGTGCTGGAGGGGCTGTGCCAGTACTCTCTCCTCCGTGCTGGAGGTTATGCCAGTACTCTCTCCTCCGTGCTGGAGGCTCTGCCAGTACTCTCTCCTCCGTGCTGGAGGCTGTGCCAGTACTCTCTCCTCCGTGCTGGAGGCTGTGCCAGTACTCTCTCCTCCGTGCTGGAGGCTGTGCCAGTACTCTCTCGTCCGTGCTGGAGGGACTGTGCCAGTACTCTCTCCTCCGTGCTGGAGGCTGTGTCAGTACTCTCTCCTCCGTGCTGGAGGCTGTGCCAGTACTCTCTCCTCCGTGCTGGAGGCTGTGCCAGTACTCTCTCCTCCGTGCTGGAGGCTGTGCCAGTACTCTCTCCTCCGTGCTGGAGGCTGTGCCAGTACTCTCTCCTCCTTGCTGGAGGCTGTGCCAGTACTCTCTCCTCCGTGCTGGAGGCTGTGCCAGTACTCTCTCCTCTGTGCTGGAGGCTGTGCCAGTACTCTCTCCTCCGTGCTGGAGGCTGTGCCAGTACTCTCTCCTCCGTGCTGGAGGCTGTGCCAGTACTCTCTCCTCCGTGCTGGAGGCTGTGCCAGTACTCTCTCCTCCGTGCTGTAGGCTGTGCCAATACTCTCTCCTCTGTGCTCGAGGCTGTGCCAGTACTCTCTCCGTGCTCGAGGCTGTGCCAGTACTCTCTCGTCCGTGCTGGAGGCTGTGCCAGTACTCTCTCGTCCGTGCTCGAGGCTGTGCCAGTACTCTCTCGTCCGAGCTGTAGGCTGTGCCAGTACTCTCTCGTCCGTGCTCGAGGCTGTGCCAGTACTCTCTCGTCCGTACTGGAGGCTGTGCCAGTACTCTCTCCTCCGTGCTGGAGGCTGTGCCAGTACTCTCTCTTCCGTGCTGGAGGCTGTGTCAGTACTCTCTCCTCCATGCTGGAGCCTGTGCCAGTACTCTCTCGTCCGTGCTGGAGGCTGTGTCAGTACTCTCTCGTCCGTCCTGGAGGCTGTGCCAGTACTCTCTCCTCCGTGCTGGAGGCTGTGCCAGTACTCTGTCCTCCGTGCTGGAGGCTGTGCCAGTACTCTCTCCTCCGTGCTGGAGGCTGTGCCAGTACTCTCTCCTCCGTGCTGGAGGCTGTGCCAGTACTCTCTCGTCCGTGTTGGAGGCTGTGCCAGTACTCTCTCGTCCGTGCTGGAGGCTGTGCCAGTACTCTCTCCTCCGTGCTGGAGGCTGTGCCAGTACTCTCTCGTCCGTGCTGGAGGCTGTGAAAGTACTCTCTCGTCCGTGCTGGAGGGGCTGTGCCAGTACTCTCTCCTCCGTGCTGGAGGCTGTGCCAGTGCTTTCTCCTCCGTGCTGGAGGCTGTGCCAGTGCTCTCTCCTCCGTGCTGGAGGCTGTGCCAGTACTCTCTCCTCCGTGCTGGAGGCTGTGCCAGTACTCTCTCCTCCGTGCTGGAGGCTGTGTCAGTACTCTCTCGTCCGTGCTGGAGGCTGTGCCAGTATTCACTCGTCCGTGCTGGAGGCTGTGCCAGTACTCTCTCGTCCGTGCTGGAGGCTGTGCCAGTACATTCTCGTCCGTGCTGGAGGCTGTGCCAGTACTCTGTCCTCCGTGCTGGAGGCTGTGCCAGTACTCTCTCCTCCGTGCTGGAGGCTGTGCCAGTACTCTCTCCTCCGTGCTGGAGGCTGTGCCAGTACTCTCTCCTCCGTGCTGGAGGCTGTGCCAGTACTCTCTCCTCCGTGCTGGAGGCTGTGCCAGTACTCTCTCCTTCGTGCTGGAGGCTGTGTCAGTACTCTCTCCTCCGTGCTGGAGGCTGTGTCAGTACTCTCTCCTCCGTGCTGGAGACTGTGCCAGTACACTCTCCTCCTGTTCTGGAGGCTGTGTCAGTACTCTCTCCTCCGTGCTGGAGGCTGTGCCAGTACACTATCCTCCTGTTCTGGAGGCTGTGTCAGTACTCTCTCCTCCGTGCTGGAGGCTGTGCCAGTACTCTCTCCTCCGTGCTGGAGGCTGTGCCAGTACTCTCTCAGATGTTAACAAGCCTCTGCACAACAGCGTCTTACAGGTGAACATCACACCACTTTGGTATAAACTTAAAAGAAAAAATCACCATTCTTACAAACACCAAACCTTGACGTCTTAGGACATCTTGCTCCAGCTCCTGGACTCAGCGTACTGCCACACACACACACCTCTCTCTCCTCTCCTAGACATCTTGCTCCAGCTCCTGGGCTAAACGTACTGCCACACACACACCTCTCTCTCCTCTCCTAGACATCTTGCTCCAGCTCCTGGGCTAAACGTACTGCCACACACACACCTCTCTCTCCTCTCCTAGACATCTTGCTCCAGCTCCTGGGCTAAACGTACTGCCACACACACACCTCTCTCTCCTCTCCTAGACATCTTGCTCCAGCTCCTGGGCTAAACGTACTGCCACACACACACCTCTCTCTCCTCTCCTAGACATCTTGCTCCAGCTCCTGGGCCCCACGTACTGCCACACACACACCTCTCTCTCCTCTCCTAGACATCTTCCTCCAGCTCCTGGGCTCCACGTACTGCCACACACACACCTCACTCTCCTCTCCTAGACATCTTGCTCCAGCTCCTGGGCTCCACGTACTGCCACACACACACCTCTCTCTCCTCTCCTAGACATCTTGCTCCAGCTCCTGGGCTCCACGTACTGCGACACACACACACCTCTCTTTCCTCTCCTAGACATCTTGCTCCAGCTCCTGGGCTCCACGTACTGCCACACACACACACCTCACTCTTCTCTCCTAGACATCTTGCTCCAGCTCCTGGGCTAAACGTACTGCCACACACACACCTCTCTCTCCTCTCCTAGACATCTTGCTCCAGCTCCTGGGCTCCACGTACTGCCACACACACACACCTCACTCTTCTCTCCTAGACATCTTGCTCCAGCTCCTGGACTCCACGTCCTGCCACACACTCACACCTCTCTTTCCTCTCCTAGACATCTTGCTCCAGCTCCTGGGCTCCACGTACTGCCACACACACACCTCACTCTCCTCTCCTAAACATCTTGCTCCAGCTCCTGGGCTCCACGTACTGCCACACACACACCTCTCTCTCCTCTCCTAGACATCTTGCTCCAGCTCCTGGGCTCCACGTACTGCCACACACACACCTCACTCTCCTCTCCTAAACCTCTTGCTCCAGCTCCTGGGCTCCACGTACTGCCACACACACACCTCTCTCTCCTCTCCTAGACATCTTGCTCCAGCTCCTGGGCTCCACGTACTGCCACACACACACCTCTCTCTCCTCTCCTAGACATCTTGCTCCAGCTCCTAGGCTCCACGTACTGCCACACACACACCTCACTCTCCTCTCCTAGACATCTTGCTCTAGTTCCTGGGCTCCACGTACTGCCACACACACACCTCTCTCTCCTCTCCTAGACATCTTGCTCCAGCTCCTGGGCTCCACGTACTGCCACACACACACCTCTCTCTCCTCTCCTAGACATCTTGCTCCAGCTCCTGGGCTCCACGTACTGCCACACACACACCTCACTCTTCTCTCCTAGACATCTTGCTCCAGCTCCTGGACTCCACGTACTGCCACACACACACCTCACACTCCTCTCCTAGACATCTTGCTCCAGCTCCTGGGCTCCACGTACTGCCACACACACACCTCACTCTTCTCTCCTAGACGTCTTGCTCCAGCTCCTGGACTCCACGTACTGCCACACACACACACTCGTCTGGTCTCACAAAAATATCCCGGAAACTAGCATTATATATTTTCAAGAACATCTACATAATAAATACACTACATAACAGAGTCCTAAAATACTTCGAGAAATGTTACGGTGTTACCAAGAAGATGTGGAGAAAGATGCTTCTATAAGCTTACTTTAATAATGTCCTGAGCTCTACATTATTGTCTTATTTTAAAATATTCTTTATTGATATTTGTGAAGGCAGTTCTGAGAGTATTTATTCTGGCGTATAATACAGTGACTCGCCTGGGCCAGTAGGCCTGCTGCAGTGCTCCCTCTTTTTTCATGTTCTTTTATTATTCAATTAATGTGCGCCTCTGGCGATATGTTGGGTGTGAGGTTCACCTTAAGACCTACAACACTGATAGACATCTACAGCATCTACAGTTTGTCTTCACTCAAGCTGTGTTCCGTCCCCGGTAGTCTCTCTCTCTCCATCCCAAGTTCTCATGTTCTTGCTGTTGTTAGAGTTAAACTCCAACAACCACTTGTTTGAATATTCTTGCAGTGTGTCCAGGTGTACCTGTGACCTCTCTCTATCCTCAGGTCTGCCTGTGACCTCTCTCTATCCTCAGGTCTACCTGTGACCTCTCTCTATCCTCAGGTCTACCTGTGACCTCTCTCTATCCTCAGGTCTGCCTGTGACCTCTCTCTATCCTCAGGTCTACCTGTGACCTCTCTCTATCCTCAGGTCTACCTGTGACCTCTCTCTAACCTCAGGTCTGCCTGTGACCTCTCTCTATCCTCAGGTCTACCTGTGACCTCTCTCTATCCTCAGGTCTACCTGTGACCTCTCTCTATCCTCAGGTCTGCCTGTGATCTCTCTCTATCCTCAGGTCTGCCTGTGACCTCTCTCTATCCTCAGGTCTGCCTGTGACCTCTCTCTATCCTCAGGTCTGCCTGTGACCTCTCTCTATCATCAGGTCTGCCTGTGACCTCTCTCTATCCTCAGGTCTACCTGTGACCTCTCTCTATCCTCAGGTCTACCTGTGACCTCTTTCTATCCTCAGGTCTGCCTGTGACTTCTCTCTGTCCTCAGGTCTGCCTGTGACCTCTCTCTATCCTCAGGTCTGCCGGTGACCTCTCTCTATTCTCAGGTCTGCCTGTGACCTCTCTCTATCCTCAGGTCTGCCTGTGACCTCTCTCTATTCTCAGGTCTACCTGTGACGTCTCTCTATCCTCAGGTCTACCTGTGACCTCTCTCTATCCTCAAATCTGCCTGTGACTTCTCTCTGTCCTCAGGTCTGCCTGTGACCTCTCTATATCCTCAGGTCTGCCTGTGACCTCTCTCTATTCTCAGGTCTGCCTGTGACCTCTCTCTATCCTCAGGTCTGCCTGTGACCTCTATCTATCCTCAGGTGTGCCTGTACCTCTATCTATCCTCAGGTCTGCCTGTGACCTCTCTCTATCCTCAGGTGTGCCTGTGACCTCTCTATATCCTCAGGTCTGCCTGTGACCTCTCTCTATTCTCAGGTCTGCCTGTGACCTCTCTCTATCCTCAGGTCTGCCTGTGACCTCTCTCTATTCTCAGGTCTGCCTGTGACCTCTCTCTATTCTCAGGTCTGCCTGTGACCTCTCTCTATCCTCAGGTCTGCCTGTGACCTCTCTCTATTCTCAGGTCTGCCTGTGACCTCTCTCTATTCTCAGGTCTGCCTGTGACCTCTATCTATTCTCAGGTCTGCCTGTGACCTCTCTCTATTCTCAGGTCTGCCTGTGACCTCTCTCTATTCTCAGGTCTGCCTGTGACCTCTCTCTATCCTCAGGTCTGCCTGTGACCTCTCTCTATTCTCAGGTCTGCCTGTGACCTCTCTCTATTCTCAGGTCTGCCTGTGACCTCTCTCTATTCTCAGGTCTGCCTGTGACCTCTCTCTATTCTCAGGTCTGCCTGTGACCTCTCTCTATTCTCAGGTCTGCCTGTGACCTCTCTCTATCCTCAGGTGTGACTGTACCTCTATCTATCCTCAGGTCTGCCTGTGACCTCTCTCTATCCTCAGGTTTACATGTGACCTCTCTCTATCCTCAGGTCTACCTGTGACCTCTCTCTATCCTTCGGTCTACCTGTGACCTCTCTCTATCTTCAGGTCTGCCTGTGACCTCTTTCTATCCTCAGGTCTGCCTGTGACTTCTCTCTGTAATCAGGTCTGCCTGTGACCTCTCTCTATCCTCAGGTCTGCCTGTGACCTCTCTATATTCTCAGGTCTGCCTGTGACCTCTCTCTGTCCTCGGGTCTGCCTGTGAGCTGTATCTATCCTTAGGTCTGCCTGTGACCTCTATCTATCCTCAGGTCTGCCTTTGACCTCTCTCTATCCTCAGGTCTACCTGTGACCTCTCTCTATCCTCAGGTCTGCCTGTGACCTCTCTCTATCCTCAAGTCTGTCTGTTACATCTCCCTATCTTCAGGTCTGCCTGTGACCTCTCTCTATCCTCAGGTCTGTCTGTGACCTCTCTCTATCCTCAAGTCTGTTACATCTCCCTATCTTCAGGTCTGCCTGTGACCTCTCTATATCCTCAGGTCTGCCTGTGACCTCTCTCTATGCTCAGGTCTGCCTGTGACCTCTCTCTATGCTCAGATCTGCCTGTGACCTCTCTCTACCCTTAGGTCTGCCTGTGGCCTCTCTCTAACCTCAGGTATGCCTGTGACCTCTCTCTATCCTCTGGTCTGCCGGTGACCTCTCTCTATCCCCAGGTCTACCTGTGACCTCTATCTTTCCTCAGGTCGATCTGTGACCTCTGTCTATCCTCAGGTCTGCCTCTGACCTCTCTCTATCCTCAGGTCTTCCTGTGGCCTCTCTCTATCCTCAGGTCTGCCTGTGACCTCTCTCTATTCTCAGGTCTTCCTGTGACCTCTTTCTATCCGCAGGTCGGCCTGTGACCACTCTCTATCATCATGTCTGCCTGTGACCTCTCTTTATCCTCAGGTCGACCTGTGACCACTCTCTATCCTGAGATCTGCCTGTGACCTCTCTCTATCCTCAGGTCTACCTGTGATCTTTCTCTTTTCTTAGATCTCTCTGTGACCTCTCAGTCGTCAGGTCTGCCTGTGACTTCTCTCTATCCTCAGGTCGACCTGTTACCACTCTCTATCCTCAGGTCTACCTGTGACCTGTCTCTATCCTCAGGTCTTCCTGTGACCTCTCTCTATCATCAGGTCTACCTGTGACCTCTCTCTGTCCTCAGATCTACCTGTGACCTGTCTCTATCCTCAGGTCTACGTGTGATCTCTCTATCCTCAGGTCGACCTGTGACCATTCTCTATCCTCACGTCTATCAATGACCTCTCTATCGTCAGGTCTGCCTGTGACCTCTCTCTATCCTCAGGTCTACTTGTGACCTCTCTCTTTCCTCAGGTCTACCTGTGACTTCTTTCTATCCGAAGGTCGACCTGTGACCACTCTCTATCTTCAGGTCTACCTGTGACCTCTCTCTATCCTCAGATCGACCTGTGCCCACTCTCTATCCTCAGGTCTACCTGTGGCCTTTCTCTATCTTCAGGTCTACCTGTGATCTCTATCCTCAGGTCGACCTGTGACCACTCTCTATCCTCGGGTCTATCAGTGACCGCTCTATCGTCAGATCTGCCTGTGACCTCTCTCTAACCTCAGGTCTACCTGCGACCTCTCTGTATCCTCAGTTCTACCTGTAGCCTCTCTCTCTATCCTCTGAAGTCATCTTTTTCCCCTGTGTCAAATTCTCCCATTTCCTCAATACTCAACTGGTTTTTTATGAGCAATGTAACTCCTCCTCCATCTCCGTTTCCTCTATCTTTCCTCAGGATCTGATATTCATTTGGAAAGATGGCATCTGTTATCATTCCCATGAGCTTTGTCTCCATGATACTATGATGTCAGGAGATGCCTCAATGATTCGTTCTTGCCACTCCTCAATCTTATTTGATATTCCATCTGCATTGCTGCACCATACCTTCAACTTCCTTTCCATTACTGTATTTTGGGAGGTGGGAGGGGTTGGTGCAGACTGGGGATGTGGAAGGCAGGGCGAGATATTATGAAGGCTGCTGTGATGGTTGCATTAGTGCTGGAGGGATGTTCGCTGTGGAGTGTGACTTGTTTCTGATTATTGTGTTTGGCTGGTAGGGTTTGAGGTGGTTCTGTGAGCATTTGCGTTTGGTGTTCCCCTGGTGGCTGAGCTTTCGTGTCTGTCAGTGCCTGCCACGTCTCTCTTTCCTTCCACTGGTGTCTTCTTACTCTCACTTTCAGTTGTTGCTGTTCTTTACGTGTTATGTCACAGTCAAGGTACACTCGCTGATATTCTCGGGAGTTCTTGAACAGTGGCTTCTGTTGTAGTATCCTGTTCCATACCTCTTTTGTCTTGAATATCAATTTGACTGTGAGATTTTTCCCTAGAATAACCCCCAGGTTTCTGAAAATTTGTTACCTGGGACATGTCCTTCTCTACTGTTATTGCGATGATGCTCTCAGTCATAGGTCATCCCTTCAGCCTCCTGAAGCACATAAATAATTACTGACCTCTCCCTCATTCCCTTTTCTTTTCTCTCCATATTTCTGGATCCTATTTAAGTGGCCTGATATTACTTAAGCAAGGGACTCCTTACATCCTCCCCCTCCTTCAGTCCACCTCTCTGTCTGCTGATGTTTTGATTTTCATCACCTTGCTTCTCTCAGTCCTCGTCTTTATATCATACTTCAGCACTTCCAATTCTCCTCCAGGCCCTGTATTTTTGCCATAGCAGCTACAACTCGTAACTCCCACCTCTTGTTCTCTTCAGGTATTGCAAACGTTGTTCAGCCTTTTTACCCATTCTTGTTCCATTTTGCTCTTGAGTCTTTCTGTCCATTCTTACTTCTCAGACCATCCAACCTTGCCTCTACATCCTCCTTTCTGAGACCTCTTTATTTTTATTATCCTGTTAAGATACTTTAGCTTATGCATTCTATAAACCTCTTGTAAGTATGTGTGTGTGTGTGTGTATGTGTGTATGTGTGTGTGTGTGTGTGCGTGTGTGTATATATGTGTGTGTGTGTGTGTGTGTGTGTGTGTGTGTGTGAGTGTACTCACCTATTTGTGGTTGCAGAGGTCGAGTCACAGCTCCTGGCCCCGCCTCTTCGCTGATTGCTACTAGGTCCTCTCTCTCCCTGCCCCATGAGCTCTATCATACCTCGCCTTAAAACTATGTATGGTTCCTGCCTCCACTACATCACTTTCTAGGCTATTCCATGGCCTGACTACTCTATGACTGAAGAAATACTTCCTAACATCCCTTTGATTCATCTGAGTCTTCAACTTCCAATTGTGACCTCTTGTGTCTGTGTCCCATCTCTGGAACATCCCGTCTTTGTCCACCTCGTCTATTCCGAGCAGTATTTTATATGTCGTTATCATGTCTCCCCTGACCCTCCTGGCCTCCAGTGTCGTCAGGCCGATTTCCCTCAACCTTTCTTCATAGGACAATCCCCGTAGCTCTGGGACTAGTCTTGTTGCAAACCTTTGCACTTTCTCTAATTTCTTGACGTGCTTGACTAGGTGTGGATTCCAAACTGGTGCTGCATACTCCAGTATGGGCCTGACGTAGATGGTATACAGAGTCTTAAACGAATCCTTACTGAGGTATCGGAACGCTATCCGTAGGTTTGCCAGGCGCCCGTATGCTGCAGCAGTTATCTGATTGATGTGCGTGTTACGGTTCGAATCTTAGTAGTTTGCCAGGTATAGTGCTCACCGTAACAAAATCACTTCCAAGAACACATAGGAACTTCCAATATTGGAAATATAAGGCACAAATGAGGATTACTCAGCATTTTGCAGGTTTTTTATTAAAATATTTTCCTTGGATATTCGTAAATATCTATTAATATTAATTAATGAGATTCTTTCAATAAATTAAAAGTTCTACATTGTAGGTATACAATAATACAGGTTTCAACAGTAAATTAGCACTTTCAATGTCTATACGGACACTACACTCGAAAATATTCAGAGTAGGACTATTTCCTCAATAATAACATGGCTTTAATGAGTATGTCCATCAAAAAGGAACTCCTTCACTGAGTAAGGTCAATATCACTTGTGACTTCTACACATGACACTCTTTGACACCTCGTATACTGAAGATATCTGGATATGACTTCTGCCAACTCCACCAGAGAATTTTCAACTCGAGCCAGTTCAGGAGTTTCTCAACTAGATACTCCAAGATACCAGGAGAGAACCGTACTAGAAGGTCTGCCAAGACGTTGTTCACCCAGCCGGCAGAGAGAGTGAACTGCCACAGACAGTCAATCCCTTCTTGACATCAACTCGTCAATAGGGGGAGAGGGTAGAGCGGTGCAAACTACCCACCAATGGACATACCTTGTTAGGTACACATTACTCAAGATATATATATATATATATATATATATATATATATATATATATATATATATATATATATATATATATATATATATATATATATATATATAGATATATATATATATATATATATATACACATCATACCCGGGTATATTCCTAAACCAGATAATATTATAAACTAGTGGAATCTTTAATTTAGCTAATATTAAAGAAACCCAGAGTATAATATTAAGTGGATAATACATATAAATTAATCACAAAGGGCACAAAGGGCGTAACAGTGCGCCTCAGGAGATATGCTCGGTGTTATACTCACCCCCAGATCTTTTTCCTTTAGTGAGGTTTGCAGTCTTTGGCCATCTGAACTATATTCTGTCTGCGGTCTTCTTTGCCCTTCCCCAATCTTCATGACTTTGCATTTGGCAGGGTTAAATTCAAGGAGCCAGTTGCTGGACCAGGCTTGTAGCCTGTCCAGGTCTCTTTGTAGTCCTGCCTGATCCTCATCGGATTTGAATCTTCTCATTAACTTCGCGTCATCTGCAAACAAGGACACTTCTGAGTCCATCCCTTCCTTTATGTCGTTCACATATACCAAGTACAGCACAGGTCCTAGGACTGACCCCTGTGGAACCCCGCTTGTCACAGGCGCCCACTCTGACACCTCGTCGCGTACCATGACTCGTTGTTGCCTCCCTGTCAGGCATTCTCTGATCAATTGCAGTGCCTTTCCTGTTATGTGTGCCTGATCCTCTAGCTTTTGCAGTAACCTCTTGTGAGGAACTGTGTCGAAGGCCTTCATGCAGTCCAAAAATATGCAGTCGATCCACCCCTCTCTCTCTTGTCTTACTTCTGTCACCTTGTCATAAAACTCTAGTAGGTTTGTGACACAGGATTTTCCTTCCCTGAAACCGTGCTGGTTGTCAATTATACACTTGTTTCTTTCCAGGTGCTCCACCACTCTCCTCCTGATGATCTTCTCCATGACCTTGCATACTATACACGTTAGTGATACAGGTCTGTAGTTTAGTGCCTCATGTCTGTCTCCCTTTTTAAAAATTGGGACTACATTTGCCATTTTCCATACCTCAGGGAGTTGCCCAGTTTCAAATGATGTGTTGAAGATCTTTGTTAATGGCTCACACAATATCTCTGCTCCCTCTTTAAGGACCCATGGAGAGATGTTGTCTGGTCCACCGCCTTTGAGGTGTCAAGTTCGCATAGCAGCTTCTTCACCTCCTCCTTGGTTATATGTACCTCATCCAGCACTTGCTGGTGTGCCCCCCTGTTCTGATTTCCTAGACTCCTACTGGTTTCCACTGTAAATACCTCTTTAAATCTTGTGTTGAGCTCCTGACATACCTCTTGGTCGTTTCTTGTGAATTCCCCATCACCCTTCCTCAGTCTGATTACCTGGTCCTTGACTGTTGTTTTCCTCCTGATGTGGCTGTACAACAGCTTCGGGTCAGTCTTTACTTTTGATGCTATGTCATTTTCATATTGTCTCTGAGCCTCCCTTCTTATCTGTGCATATTCGTTTCTGGCTCTTCGGCTAGTTTCTTTATGTTCCTGAGCTCTCTGTCTTCTGTACCTTTTCCATTCTCTAGTACACCTAGTTTTTGCCTCCCTACACCTTTGGGTGAACCAAGGACTCGTTCTGTTCTTCCCATTATTTCTATTTCCCTTGGGAACAGACCTCTCCTCTGCCTCCTTGCATTTTGTTGCCACGTAGTCCATCATTTCTTGTACTGGTTTTCCTGTCAGTTCCCTCTCCCACTGAATGTCTTGAAGGAAGTTCCTAATGCCTGAGTAGTTTCCCCTTTTGTAGTTTGGTTTTTCCCAGCCTATTCCTGCTACTCTCTCCACTTGGAGCTCAACTATGTTTTCGAAGCACATAACCACATGATCACTAGCTCCCAGGGGCCTTTCATACATGATATCCTCGATGTCCGAACTACTCATGGTGAATACAAGGTCCAGTCTTGCTGGTTCATCCTCTCCTCTCTCTCTGGTAGTGTCTCTAACATGTTGATGCATGAGGTTTTCAAGTACCACATCCAACATCTTGGCTCTCCATGTTTCGGGACCCCTATGGGGCTCCAGGTTTTCCCAGTCAATCTCCTTGTGATTAAAATCACCCATAACTAGTAACTTTGCTCCCCCCATGTGTGCTCTCCTGGCCACCTCGGCTAGTGTGTCGATCATTGCTCTGTTGCGCTCATTGTTTTCTTCTCTTGGCCTCTTGCAGTTCTGTGGTGGGTTGTACATTACTGCAATTATCACCTTATGTCCCTCAGACTGGATTGTTCCTAGTAAGTAGTCCCTTTCGCCCGTGCCATCCATTCCTTCCATTTTCTCAAAACCCCACTGTTTTTTAATGAGCAGTGCAACTCCTCCTCCCCGTCTCCTCCCTCTGTCTTACCTGAGGATTTGATATCCGGGTGGAAAGATTGAATCTGTTATTATTCTGGTGAGTTTAGTTTCTATGAGTGCTATTATGTCTGGGGATGTCTCCTTGATTTTTTCGTGCCACTCCTCATACTTGTTTGTTATTCCATCTGCATTTGTATACCACACCTTCAACTTCTTTTCTAAGACAGTGGTCTGAGAGGTATATTGGGTTTGGGGAAGTGGGAGACCTAGTAAGGAACTATGGGTTGTTGCTGTGGGGGTGGAGTTTGTAATGTAGTGTGTGGGGGCATTGGATGTGGCATGGGTGTTTTGATTTAGAGTGTTTGGTTGCACTGGTGTTGACCTGGTTGGGAGGCTTCTATAGGAAGTTGTGAGGGAGGCTGTATTTGATCTTCTTCCTGGGTCTGGGATCTCCTGTCTGCCTTCCCCATCCCCTCTCTTTCCTCCTTTCGCCTTTGTACCACCTCTCTCCGTTTCTGCCTTTCTTCTTGTGTTCTGTTGCGGTCGAGATACACTTTCCTGTATGCCGGCATGTCCCTTAATCGTGCTTTCTCCTGCAGGATCCTGTTCCGAGTCGCTTCTGCCTTGAAGGTCATTTTCACTGGCCTGGTTCTTTTTTTTTCAAACCCCCCTACTCTCCGAAAATTTTCCAGCTGGGTCATGTGGTCTTCTCCTATTGCTTTCATGATGCATTCAATTGCTTTTTTTTCCCTTGTGTGTGTGTGTGTGTGTGTGTGTGTGTGTGTGTGTGTGTGTGTGTGTGTGTGTGTGTGTGTGTGTATGTGTGTGTGTGTGTGTGTATGTGTGTACTCACCTATTTGTACTCACCTATTTGTGGTTGCAGGGGTCGAGTCACAGCTCCTGGCCCCGCCTCTTCGCTGATTGCTACTAGGTCCTCTCTCTCCCTGCCCCATGAGCTCTATCATACCTCGCCTTAAAACTATGTATGGTTCCTGCCTCCACCACATCACTTTCTAGGCTATTCCACGGCCTGACTACTCTATGACTGAAGAAATACTTTCTAACATCCCTTTGATTCATCTGAATTTCAACTTCCAATTGTGACCTCTTGTGTCTGTGTCCCATCTCTGGAACATCCCGTCTTTGTCCACCTCGTCTATTCCGCGCAGTATTTTATATGTCGTTATCATGTCTCCCCTTACCCTCCTGGCCTCCAGTGTCGTCAGGCCGATTTCCCTCAACGTTTCTTCATAGGACAATCCCCGTAGCTCTGGGACTAGTCTTGTTGCAAACCTTTGCACTTTCTCTAATTTCTTGACGTGCTTGACTAGGTGTGGATTCCAAACTGGTGCTGCATACTCCAGTATGGGCCTGACGTAGATGGTATACAAAGTCTTAAACGAATCCTTACTGAGGTATCGGAACGCTATCCGTAGGTTTGCCAGGCGCCCGTATGCTGCAGCAGTTATCTGATTGATGTGCGCCTCAGGAGATATGCTCGGTGTTATACTCACCCCCAGATCTTTTTCCTTGAGTGAGGTTTGCAGTCTTTGGCCATTTAAACTATATTGTGTCTGCGGTCTTCTTTGCCCTTCCCCAATCTTCATGACTTTGCATTTGGCAGGGTTAAATTCAAGGAGCCAGTTGCTGGACCAGGCTTGTAGCCTGTCCAGGTCTCTTTGTAGTCCTGCCTGATCCTCGTCCGATTTGATTCTTCTCATTAACTTCACATCATCTGCAAACAAGGACACTTCTGAGTCTATCCCTTCCGTTATGTCGTTCACGTATACAAAGAACAGCACAGGTCCTAGGACTGACCCCTGTGGAACCCCGCTTGTCACAGGCGCCCACTCTGACACCTCGTCGCGTACCATGACTCGTTGTTGCCTCCCTGTCAGATATTCTCTGATCCATTGCAGTGCCTTTCCTGTTATGTGTGCCTGGTCCTCTAGCTTTTGCAGTAGCCTTTTGTGAGGAACTGTGTCGAAGGCCTTCTTGCAGTCCAAAAATACGCAGTCGATCCACCCCTCTCTCTCTTGTCTTACTTCTGTCACCTTGTCATAAAACTCTAGTAGGTTTGTGACACAGGATTTTCCTTCCCTGAAACCGTGCTGGTTGTCAATTATACACTTGTTTCTTTCCAGGTGCTCCACTACTCTCCTCCTGATGATCTTCTCCATGACCTTGCATACTATACACGTTAGTGATACAGGTCTGTAGTTTAGTGCCTCAAGTCTGTCTCCCTTTTTAAAAATTGGGACTACATTTGCCATTTTCCAATGTGTGTGTGTGTGTGTGTGTGTGTGTGTGTGTGTGTGTGTGTGTGTGTGTGTGTGTGTGTGTGTGTGTGTGTGTGTGTGTGTGTGTGTGTGTGTGTGTGTGTAAGTGTGTGTGTGTGTGTGTGTGTGTATGTGTGTGTGTGTGTGTGTATGTGTGTGTGTGTGTGTGTGTGTGTGTGTGTATGTGTGTGAGTATGTGTGTGTGTGTGTGTGTGTACTCACCTAGTTGTACTCACCTAGTTGAGGTTGCAGGGGTCGAGTCCAACCTCCTGGCACCGCCTCTTCACTGATCGCTACTAGGTCACTCTTCCTGAACCGTGAGCTTTATCATACCTCTGCTTAAAGCTATGTATGGATCCTGCCTCCACTACATCGCTTCCCAGACTATTCCACTTACTGACTACTCTGTGGCTGAAGAAATACTTCCTAACATCCCTGTGATTCATCTGTGTCTTCAACTGCCAACTGTGTCCCCTTGTTACTGTGTCCAATCTCTGGAACATCCTGTCTTTGTCCACCTTGTCAATTCCTCTCAGTATTTTGTATGTCGTTATCATGTCTCCCCTATCTCTCCTGTCCTCCAGTGTCGTCAGGTTGATTTCCCTTAACCTCTCCTCGTAGGACATACCTCTTAGCTCTGGGACTAGTCTTGTTGCAAACCTTTGCACTTTCTCTAGTTTCTTTACGTGCTTGGCTAGGTGTGGGTTCCAAACTGGTGCCACATACTCCAATACGGGCCTAACGTACACGGTGTACAGGGTCCTGAACGATTCCTTATTAAGATGTCGGAATGCTGTTCTGAGGTTTGCTTGGCGCCCATATGCTGCAGCAGTTATTTGGTTGATGTGCGCTTCAGGAGATGTGCCTGGTGTTATACTCACCCCAAGATTTTTTTCCTCGAGTGAGGTTTGTTGTCTCTGGCCCCCTAGACTGTACTCCGTCTGCGGTCTTCTTTGCCCTTCCCCAATCTTCATGACTTTGCACTTGGTTGGACTGAACTCCAGGAGCCAATTGCTGGACCAGGTCTGCAGCCTGTCCAGATCCCTTTGTAGTTCTGCCTGGTCTTCGATCGAGTGAATTCTTCTCATCAACTTCACGTCATCTGCAAACGGGGACACCTCTGAGTCTATTCCTTTCGTCATGTCGTTCACAAATACCAGAAACAGCACTTGTTCTAGGACTCTACCCCTGTGGGACCTTGCTGATCCCTGGTGCCCACTCTGACACCTCGCCACGTACCATGACTCGTTGCTGTCTTTCCCTGATCCATTGTAGTGCCTTCCCTGTTATCCCTGCTTGGTCCTCCAGTTTTTGCACCAATGTCTTGTGTGGAACTGTGTCAAACGCCTTCTTGCAGTCCAAGAATATGCAATCCACCCACCCCTCTCTCTCTTGTCTTACTGCTGCCACCATGTCATAGAACTCCAGTAGGTTTGTGACACAGGATTTCCCATCCCTGAAACCATGTTGGCTGCTGTTGATGAGATCATTCCTTTCTAGGTGTTCCACCACTCTTCTCCTGATAATCTTCTCCATGATTTTGCATACTATACATGTCAGTGACACTGGTCTGTAGTTTAGTGCTTCATGTCTGTCTCCTTTTTTAAAGATTGGGACTACATATGCTGTCTTCCATGCCTCAGGCAATCTCCCTGTTTCGATAGATGTATTGAATACTGTTGTTAGGGGTGCACATAGTGCCTCTGCTCCCTCTCTCAATACCCATGGGGAGATGTTATCTGGCCCCATTGCCTTTGAGGTATCTAGCTCACTCAGAAGCCTCTTCACTTCTTCCTCGGTTGTGTGCACTGTGTCCAGCACATGGTGGTGTGCCCCACCTCTCCGTCTTTCTGGAGCCCCTTCTGTCTCCTCTGTGAACACTTCTTTGAATCTCTTGTTGAGTTCCTCACATACTTCACGGTCATTTCTTGTTGTCTCTCCTCCTTCCTTCCTTAGCCTGATTACCTGGTCCTTGACTGTTGTTTTCCTCCTGATGTGGCTGTATAACAGTTTCGGGTCAGATTTTGCTTTCGCTGCTATGTCATTTTCATATTGTCTTTGGGCCTCCCTTCTTATCTGTGCATATTCGTTTCTGGCTCTACGACTGCTCTCCTTATTTTCCTGGGTCCTTTGCCTTCTATATTTCTTCCATTCCCTAGCACACTTGGTTTTTGCCTTCCTGCCCCTTCGGGTGAACCATGGGCTCATCCTGGCTTTTTCATTATTCCTGTTACCCTTGGGTACAAACCTCTCCTCAGCCTCCTTGCATTTTGTTACTACATATTCCATCATCTCATTAACTGGCTTCCCTGCCAGTTCTCTGTCCCACTGAACCCCACTCAGGAAGTTCCTCATTCCTGTGTAGTCCCCTTTCTTGTAGTTTGGCTTCATTCGTCCTGGCCTTCCTGCTGCTCCCTCCACTTGTAGCTCTACTGTGTATTCAAAGCTTAAAACCACATGGTCACTGCCCCCAAGGGGTCTTTCATATGTGATGTCCTCGATATCTGCACTACTCAAGGTGAATACTAAGTCCAGCCTTGCTGGTTCATCCTCTCCTCTCTCTCTCTTGTAGTGTCCCTTACGTGTTGGCACATGAAGTTTTCCAGTACCACCTCCATCATCTTAGCCCTCCATGTATCTTGGCCCCCATGCGGGTCCAAGTTCTCCCAATCGATCTCCTTGTGGTTAAAGTCACCCATGATCAGGAGCTTTGCCCTGCATGCATGAGCTCTTCTGGCCACTGCAGCCAAGTCACACTCCAGGATCACCTTCCATGGTCACCCTCCTGAGTCACCATCCAGGGTCACCCTACAGGGTCACCCTCCAGGGTCACACTCCAGGGTCACCCTCCAGGGTCATCCTCCAGAGTCACACTCCTGGGTCACCCTCCCGGCTCACCCTCCAGAGTCACACTCCAGGGTCACCCTCTAGGCTCACCCTCCAGTGCCACACTCCAGGGTCACTCTCCATGGTCACCCTCCGGAGTCACACTCCAGGGTCATCCTCCATTGTCATCATCCAGAATCACCTTCCAGGGTCACCCTCCAGGGTCACCCTCCAAGGTCACCCTCCAAGGTCACCCTCTAGGATCTCTCTTTAGGGGTAATCCTCCAAGGTCATACTCCAGGGTCACCCTCCAGCGTCACACTCTAATGTCACCCTCCAGGGTTACCTTTCAGAGGTCACCCTCAAGGGTCACCCTCAAGAGTCACTCTCCAGAGTCATCCTGCAAGGTCACCCTCTAGGGTCACCCTCCAGGGGTCACTCTCCAGGGTCACTTTCCAGGGTCTCCTTCCAAGGTCACCCTCCAAGGTCACGATCCAGGGTCACCCTCCAGGGTCACACTCCAGGGTCACTCTCCAGGGTCACTCTCTAAGGTCACACTCCATTGTCACCCTTCAGAGTCACCCTGCAGGGTCTCCCTCCAGGGTCACGCTCTAGAGTCACTCTCCAGGGTCTCTCTCCAGGTTCACCCTTGAATTAAGAAATCGTAATGACACGATTGCAAATAAACCATACCCCCGGCCGGGATTGAACCCGCGGTCATAGAGTCTCAAAACTCCAGCCCGTCGCGCTAACCACTAGACCAGCTAGCCACAATAAGATTCATCCAACTAGGTATATTTCTACACCATAGGAAGGTTAGCACAGGCACCTCTGTGACCACAAATGCAAGTTTTTACAGACGAATCTCCAGCTAGCGTGGCCGTGACGAACTCTAGCTCAAGTCCCTTCACTGCCGTCAACATGACTTAAGAAATCGTAATGACACGATTGCAAATAAACCATACCCCCGGCCGGGATTGAACCCGCGGTCATAGAGTCTCAAAACTCCAGCCCGTCGCGCTAACCACTAGACCAGCTAGCCACAATAAGATTCATCCAACTAGGTATATTTCTACACCGGCCGGGGGTATGGTTTATTTGCAATCGTGTCATTACGATTTCTTAAGTCATGTTGACGGCAGTGAAGGGACTTGAGCTAGAGTTCGTCACGGCCACGCTAGCTGGAGATTCGTCTGTAAAAACTTGCATTTGTGGTCACAGAGGTGCCTGTGCTAACCTTCCTATGGTGTAGAAATATACCTAGTTGGATGAATCTTATTGTGGCTAGCTGGTCTAGTGGTTAGCGCGACGGGCTGGAGTTTTGAGACTCTATGACCGCGGGTTCAATCCCGGCCGGGGGTATGGTTTATTTGCAATCGTGTCATTACGATTTCTTAAGTCATGTTGACGGCAGTGAAGGGACTTGAGCTAGAGTTCGTCACGGCCACGCTAGCTGGAGATTCGTCTGTAAAAACTTGCATTTGTGGTCACAGAGGTGCCTGTGCTAACCTTCCTATGGTGTAGAAATATACCTAGTTGGATGAATCTTATTGTGGCTAGCTGGTCTAGTGGTTAGCGCGACGGGCTGGAGTTTTGAGACTCTATGACCGCGGGTTCAATCCCGGCCGGGGGTATGGTTTATTTGCAATCGTGTCATTACGATTTCTTAAGTCATGTTGACGGCAGTGAAGGGACTTGAGCTAGAGTTCGTCACGGCCACGCTAGCTGGAGATTCGTCTGTAAAAACTTGCATTTGTGGTCACAGAGGTGCCTGTGCTAACCTTCCTATGGTGTAGAAATATACCTAGTTGGATGAATCTTATTGTGGCTAGCTGGTCTAGTGGTTAGCGCGACGGGCTGGAGTTTTGAGACTCTATGACCGCGGGTTCAATCCCGGCCGGGGGTATGGTTTATTTGCAATCGTGTCATTACGATTTCTTAAGTCATGTTGACGGCAGTGAAGGGACTTGAGCTAGAGTTCGTCACGGCCACGCTAGCTGGAGATTCGTCTGTAAAAACTTGCATTTGTGGTCACAGAGGTGCCTGTGCTAACCTTCCTATGGTGTAGAAATATACCTAGTTGGATGAATCTTATTGTGGCTAGCTGGTCTAGTGGTTAGCGCGACGGGCTGGAGTTTTGAGACTCTATGACCGCGGGTTCAATCCCGGCCGGGGGTATGGTTCACCCTTGAAGGTCACACTGCAGGGCAACCCTCCTGGGTCACACTCCAGGGTAACTCTCCAGGGTTACCCTCCAGTGTCACCCTATGGGGTCACCCTCCAGGGTCACTTTCCAGGGTCTCCTTCCAAGGTCCCCTCCAAGGTCACTCTCCAGGGTCACCCTCCAGGGTCACACTCCAGGATAATCCTTCAGGGTCACCCTCCAAAGTCACCCTCCAAGGTCACCCTCCACGGTCACACTCCAGGGTCACCCTCTAGGTTCACTCTCTAAGGTCACAGTCCATTGTCACCCTTCAAAGTCACCCTGCAGGGTCACCCTCCAGGATCACTTTGTAGAGTCACTCTCCAGGGTCTCTCTCCAGGTTCATCTTTAAGGGTCACACTCCAAGGCCACCTTCCTGGGTCACACTGCAGGGCAACCCTCCTGGGTCACACTCCAGGGTAACTCTCCAGGGTCTCCCTTCAGGGCCACCTTGCAGGGTCACCCTATAGGGGTCATCCTCCAGGGTCACCCTCCAGGGTCACCCTATAGGGTTCAACCTTCGGGGTCACCCTCCAAAGTCACAATTCAGGGTCTCCTCGAGAGTCACCTACAAGAGTCACCCTGCAGGGTCACCCTCCAGGATCTCTCTCCAGGGTCACTCTCCAGGGTCACTGTCCAGGGTAACCCTCCAAGGTCACGCTCCAAGGTCACACTCTAGGGAAACCCTCCAGGATCAAACTGCAGGGTCACCCTATGGGGGTCACCCTCCAAGGTCACCCTTCAAGGTCAGTCTCCATGGTAACCCTGCAGGGTCACCGTCCAGGGTCACCCTGCAGTGACACCCTTAAGGGTCACCTTCACGCTCACTCTCGAGGGCCACCCTCCAGGGTCATCCTCCAGGGTCACCCTCCAGGGTCACACTCCAGGGTCACCCTCCATGGTCTCCCTCCTGGGTCACCCTCTAGAGTCAAACTCCAGGGTCACCCTCCAGGGTCACCCTTTAGAGTCACCCTCTTGGGTCACCCTCCTGGGTTACCCTCCAGGGTCACCCTACAGGGTCACCCTCTAGACTCACCCTCCAGGGTCACCCTCCAGAGTCGCACTCTAGAGCCACCCTCCAGGGTCACCCTCCAGGGTAACCCTCTAGAGCAGTGGTTCCCAAACTGGGGGTAAATTACACCTTGGGGGTAATTTAACCATTTTTGGGGGGTAATGGAGGGGTGACAGAAAAAAAGTTATGAATTCTGAAAATCAAGAAAACAATGCGGTACCCGGTATGAGGATTATTGTTAACTTTGTCTTAGTATATAAAGTTGTAAAGTAAACCTATTATAAGTAAGTAATAAAGTTAAACAAAATAACAATAAACATCAAAAACTAATATACAGTATTAGAAAAGAAGAAATATATAGCTAAGTGTGTGGAAACCCAAAAGTATTTTGACAAGTATGCTTCAGGACAAAAGTCACTCAGTAGCCCAGATCGACCTGTCCAGTACGCGTCACTCACTTCCTGAGGCTGCCTCTATTTCACACTGTCAGTTTATCTGTGAGCATCAGCCGAGGTAGACATAAGCTGGTATGTATGTGTACTGCCCTGTGTAGTATATAGTTAGTATTTACCCACTGTTACTGTGAATTTGTAGCTATTATTAATTTTATATATAATGTATGTGTGGTTTTTACGTTTTCAATGGTTTTGCTAGGATTAGCAGAGTATGCGAGGCTGTATACGTTCACGTTTAGCCATATATATCAATAATTACAACATTTTGTGAAAGGGGTAACATGCTTTATGTGGCATGTTAAATTGGGTAACAAGCTGAAAAAGTTTGGGAACCACTGCTCTAGAGTCAACCTCCATTGTCACCCTCCAGAATCGCTCTCCAGGGTCACTCTCCAGGGTCACCCTCCAAGGTCACCCTCCAAGGTCAACTTCTAGGGCCTCCTTCCATGGGTCACTCTCCAGGGTCACACTCCAGGGTCACCCTCCAGGGTCTCAGTCCAATGTCCCCCTTCAGGGTCACCCTCCAAGGAACACCCTCCAGGGTCACCTTCCAGGGTCACCTTCCAGAGGTCACCCTACAAGGTCACCCTCCAGAGTCACTCCTCAAGGTCACCCTCCTGGGTCACAGTCCAGGGACACCCTCCACGGTCACCCTCTAATGTCACCCTCTAGGGTCACCCTCCCGGGGGTCACCCTCCAGGGTCACTTTCCAGGGTCTTCTTACAAGGTCACGCTCCAAGGTCACCCTCCAGGGTCACTCTCGAGGGTAACACTCCAGGGTAACCCTTCAGGGTCGCCCTTCAAGGTCACCCTCCAAGGTCACCCTCCAGGGTCACACTCCAGGGTCACCCTCAAGGGTCACACTCCAGGGTCTCCCTCCATTGTCACTCTTTAAGGTCCCACTCCGTTGTCACCCTTCAGGGTCACCCTGCAGGGTCTCCCTCCAGGGTCACCCTCTAGAGTCACTCTCCAGTCTCTCTCCAGGTTCACCTTTGAGGGTCACAGTGCAGGGCAACCCTCCTGGGTCACACTCCAGCGTAACTCTCGAGGGTCACCCTCCAGGGTCACCCTATAGGGTTCACTCTCCAGGGTCCCCCTCCAGAGGCCACCCTCCAGGGTCACTTTCCAGGGTCTTCTTCCAAGGTCACCCTCCAAGGTCACCCTACAGGGTCACCCTCCAGGGTCTCACTCCAGGATAGTCCTTCAGGGTCACCCTCCAAAGTCACCCTCCAAGGTCATCCTCCACGGTCACTTTCCAGGGTCACCCTCCAGGGTCAGTCTCCAGGGTCACCCTCCAGGGTCACTCTCTAAGGCCACATTCCATTGCCACCCTTCAGGGTCACCCTGCAGGGTCACCTTCCAGGGTCCCTCTCTAGAGTCACTATACAGGGTCTCTCTCCAGGTTCACCCTTGATGGTCACACTCCAGGGCCACCCTCCAGGGTCACACTGCAGGGCAACCCTCCTGGGTCACACTCCAGGGTAACTTTCCAGGGTCTCTCTCCAGGGTCACCCTGCAGTGTCAATCTATAGGGGTCACCCTCCAGGGTCACCCTCCAGGGTCACCCTATAGGGTTCACCCACCAGGGTCACCCAATAGGTTTCATCCTCTAGGGTCACCCTCCAAAGTCACATTCCAGGGTCTCCCCCGAGGGTCACCCACCAGAGTCACCCTGCAAGGTCACCCTAAAGGATCACTCTCCAGGGTCACTGTCCTGGGTAACCCTCCAAGGTCACGCTCCAAGGTCACACTCTAAAGAAACTTTCCTTGATCACACTGCAGGATCACCCAATGAGAGTCACTCTCCAGGGTCACCCTCCAGAGACACCCTCAAGGGTCACCTTCACGCTTACTCTAGAGGGTCACACTCCAGGGTCACCTTGCAGAGTCACCCTCTAGGGTCACCCTCCAGGGTCACCCTCCAGGTTCACCCTCCAGGGTCACGCTCTAGTGTCACCCTCCAGTGTCACCCTCAGGGGTCACCCTCCAGGGTCATCCTCCAGAGTACCCTCCAGGGTCAGCATCAAGAGTCACCCTCAAGGGTCACACTCTAGCGAAACCCTCCTGGATCACACTGCAGGGTCACCCTATGGGGGTCACCCTCCAGAGTCACTCTTCAGGGTCAGTCTCCATGGTAACCCTGCAGGGTCACCGTACAGGGTCACGGTCACCCTCCAGAGACACCCTCAAGGGCCACCTTCACGCTCACTCTCGAGGGCCACCCTCCAGGGTCACCCTCCAGGGTCACCCTCCAGGGTCACCCTGTAGAGTCACCCTCCAGGGTCACACTCCAGGGTCACCCTCAATGGTCACCCTCCAGGGTCACACTCCAGAGTTACCCTCCATGGTCACCCTACAGGGTCACCCTCCAAGGTCACCCTCTAGAGTCACCCTCCAGGGTCACCCTCCAGGGTCACCCTCCAGGGTCACCCTCTAGAGTCACCCTCCAGGGTCACCCTCCAGAGTCACCCTCCAGTGCAGCTCTCCAGGGTTACCCTCTAGATTCAAATTCCAGGGCCACCTTTCAGGGTCATCATCCAGGGTCACTCTCCAGAGTCACCCTCTAGAGTCACCCTCCAGGGTCACCCTCCAGGGTCACCCTCCAGTGTCAACCTCTAGAGTCACCCTCTAGGGTCACCCTCCAGGGTCGCCCTCCAGGGTAACCCTCCAGAGTCACACTCCAGTGTCACCCTCAACGCTCCCCCTCCATAGTCACACTCCTGGGTCACCCTCCATTGTCACCCTCCAGAATCACCCTCCAGGGTCACCCTCCAGTTTCAACCTCCAAGGTCACCCTCCAAGGTCACCCTCTACGGTCTCCCTCTAGGGGTCACCCTCCAGGGTCACGCTCCAGGGTCACCCATTCAGGGTCACCCTCCAATGTCACCCTCCAGGGTCACACTCCAGGGTCACCCTCCAAGGTACACCCTCCAGGGTCACCTTCCAGGGTCACCCTCTAGAGGTCACACTCCAGGGTCACTCCCCAGGGTCACCCTCCAAGGTCACCCTCTAAGGTTATCCTCTAGGGTCACCCTCCAGGGTTCACCCTCTGGGGTCATTTTCCAGGGTCTCCTTCCAAGGTCACCCTCCAAGGTCACCCTCCAGGGTCACCCTCCAGGGTCACACTCCAGGGTAACCTTCAGGGTCGCCCTCCAAGGTCACCCTACAAGGTCACCCTCCACAGTCACACTCCAGGGTCACCCCAGAGACACACTCCAGGTTCACCATCCAGGGTCACTCTCTAAGGTCACACTCCATTGTCACCCTTCAGGGTCTCCCTGCAGGGTATACCTCCAGGGTCACCCTGTAGAGTCACTCTCCAGGGTCTCTCTCCAGGTTCACCTTTGAGGGTCACACTGCAGGGCAACCCTCCTGGGTCACACTCCAGGGTAACTCTCCAGGATCACCCTCCAGGGTCACCCTATATGGTTCACCGTCCAGGGTCACCCTATATGGTTCACCATCCAGGGTCACCCTATATGGTTCACCGTCCAGGGTCACCCTATATGGTTCACCGTCCAGGGTCACCCTCCAGTGGTCACCCTCCATGGTCAATTTCTAGGATCTCCTTCCAAGGTCACCCTCCATGGTCACACTCCAGGATAATCCTTCAGGGTCACCCTCCAAGGTCACCCTCCACGGTCACACTCCAGGGTCACCCTCCACGGTCACACTCCAGGGTCACCCTCCAGGGTCACTCTCTAAGGTCACAGTTCATTGTCACCCTGCAGGGTCACCTAATAGGGGTCACCCTCCAGGGTCACCCTATAGGGTTCACCCTCCAGGGTCACCCTCCAAAGTCACAATCCAGTGTCTCTCTCGAGGGTCACCCACCAGAGTCACCCTGCAGGGTCACCCTCCAGGGTCACTCTCCAAGGTCACACTCTAGGGAAACCCTCCAGGATCACACTGCAGGGTTACCCTATGGGGGTCGCCCTCCAGGGTCATCCTTTAGGGTCAGCCTCCATGGTAACCCTGCAGGGTCACCCTCCAGGGTCACCCTCCAGCGACACCTTCAAGGGTCACCTTCACGCTCACTCTCGAGAGCCACCTTCCAGGGTCACCCTGTAGAATCACCCTCCAAGGTCACCCTCCAGGGTCGCCCTTCAGGGTCACACTCCAGGGTCACCCTCCAGGGTCACCCTCCTGGGTCACCCTCTATAGTCACACTCCAGGGTCACGCTCCAGGGTCACCCTCCAGTGTCACCCTCCAGGGTCACCCTCCAGGGTCACCCTCCATCGTCACTTTCCAGGGTCACCCTCCAGGGTCACCCTCCAGAGTCACCCTCTAGAGTCACCCTCCAGGGTCACCCTCCAGAGTCACTCTCTAGAGTCACCCTCCAGGGACACCCTCCATTGTCACCCTCCAGAATCACCCTCCAGGGTCACCCTCCTGGGTCACCCTCCAAGGTCACCATCCAAAGTCACCCTCTATGGTCTCTCTCTAGGGGTCACCCTCCAGGGTCACACTCTAGGGTCACCCTCCAGGGTCACACTCCAATGTCTCCCTTCAGGCTCACCCTCCAGGGTCACCCTCCTAGGGACACCCTCCAGGGTCATCTTCCAGTGTCACCTTCCAGAGGTCACCCTCCAAGGTCACCCTCCAGAGTCACGTTACAAGGTCACCATGCAGGGTCACCCTCCTGGGACACCCTCCAAGGTCACCCCCTAAGGTCGCCCTCTAGGGTCACCCTCCAGGGGTCACCCTCCAGGGTCACTTTCCAGGGTCTCCTTCCAAGGTCACACTCCAAGGTCACCCTCCAGGGTCACCCTCCAGAGTCACACTCCAGGGTATCCCTTCAGGGTCGCCATCCAAGGCCACCCTCCAAGGTCACCCTCCACGTTCACACTCCAGGGTCACCCTCCAGGGTCACACTCCAGAGTCACCCTTCAGGGTCACTCTCTAATGTCACACTCCATAGTCACCCTTCAGGGTCGCCCTGCAGGGTCTCCCTAAAGGGTCACCCTACAGAGTCACTCTCCAGGGTCACTTTCCAGGTTCACCCTTGAGGGTCACACTGCAGGGCAACCCTCCTGGGTCACACTCCAGGGTAACTCTCCTGGGTCACCCTATAGGGTTCACCATCCAGGGTCACCCTACAGGGGCCACCCTCCAGGGTCTCGATGCTGGGTATCTCCCGAGGGTCACCCACCAGAGTCACCCTGCAGAATCACCCTCCAGAATCACTCTCTAGGGTCACTGTCAAGGGTCACTGTCCAGGGTAACCCTCCAAGGTCACGCTCCGCCAAGATCACACTGCAGGTTCACCCTATGGGGGATACCCTATGAAGGTCACCCTCCAGGGTCACCCTCCAGGGTTAGCCTCCCTGGAAACCATGAGGGTCACCCTCCAGGGTCACCCTCCTTGGACACCATCAAAGGTCACCTTCACACTCACTGTCGGGGGCCATCCTGCAGGGTCACACTCCAGGGTCACCCTCCAGGGTCACTCTCCAGGGTCATCCTATTGAGTCACACTCCAGGGTCACACTCTAGGGTCACCCTCCAGTGTCACCCTCCAGGGTCACATTACAGGGTCACCCTCCAGGGTCATTCTCTAGAGTCACCCTTCAGGGTCACCCTCCAGGGTCACCCTCCGGGGTCACCCTTTAGAGTCACCCTCTGGAGTCACCCTCGAGGGTAACCCTCCAGGGTCACCCTCCAGGGTCACATTCCAGGGTCACCCTCTAGAGTCACCCTCCAGGGTAACTATCCAGGGTCACTCTCCAGGGTCACCCTCCAGGGTCACCCTCCAGGGTCACCCTCTAGAGTCACACTCCAGTGTCACCCTCCAGTGTCACCCTCCAGGGTCACCCTCCAGGGTCACCCTCTAGAGTCACCCTCCAGGGTCACCCTCCATAGTCACCCTCTCGGGTCACCCTCTAGAGTCACTCTCGAGGGTCACTCTCCAGGGTCACCCTCGTGGGTCACCCTCCAGGGCCACCCTCCATTGTCACACTCCAAGGTCACCCTCTAGAGTCACCCTCCAGGGTCACCCTCCTGGGTCAACCTCCAGGGTCACCCTCTAGAGTCATCCTCCAGGGTCACCCTCGAGGGTCTCCCTCAAGCGTCCCCCTCTAGAGTCATTCTCCAGGGTCACCCTCCATGGTCACCCTCCAGAGTAACTCTCCAGGGTCACCCTCCACGGTCACCCTCTAGAGTCACCCTCCAGGGTCATCCTCCAGGGTCACCCTCCAGGGTCACCCTCTAGAGTCACACTCCAGTGTTACCCTCCAGTGTCACCCTCCTGGGTCAACCTCCAGGGTCACCCTCTAGAGTCACCCTCCAGGGTTACCCTCCAGGGTCCCCCTCAAGCGTCACCCTCTAGAGTCATTCTCCAGGGTCACCCTCCATGGTCACCCTCCAGGACCACACTCCAGGGTCACAATCCAGAGTCACCCTCCAGGGTCACCCTCCAGTGTCACACTCCAGGGTCACCCTCCAGAGTCACCCTCCGGGGCCACACTCCAGGGTCACCTTCCAGGGTCACACTCCAGGGTCTTCTTCCAGGGTCACACTCCAGGGTCACTGGCCAGGGTAACCCTCCAAGGTCACGCTCCAAGGTCACACTAATGAAACACGCCAAGATCACACTGCAGGTTCACCCTATGGGGGATACCCTATGAAGGTCACCCTCCAGGGTCACCCTCCAGGGCCAGCCTCCCTGGAAACCCTGAGGGTCACCCTCCACGGTCACCCTCCTGGGACACCCTCAAGGGTCACCTTCACACTCACTCTCGAAGGCAATCCTGCAGGGTCACACTCCAGGGTCACCCTCCAGGGTCACTCTCCAGGGTCACCTTATTGAGTCACACTCCAGGGTCACACTCCAGGGTCACCCTCCAGTGTCAATCTCCAGGGTCACATTACAGGGTAATCCTCCAGGGTCATTCTCTAGAGTCACTCTCCAGGGTCACCCTCCCGGGTCACCCTCTAGAGTCACCCTCTAGAGTCACCCTCTAGAGTCACCCTCCAGGGTCACCCTCCAGGGTCACCCTCCAGGGTCACCCTCTAAAGTCACACTCCAGGGTCTCCTTCCAGGGTCACAGTCCAGGGTCACTGGCCAGGGTAACCCTCCAAGGTCACGCTCCAAGGTCACACTCTAATGAAACACGCCAAGATCACACTGCAGGTTCACCCTATGGGGGATACCCTATGAAGGTCACCCTCCAGGGTCACCCTGCAGGGCCAGCCTCACTGGAAACGTTGAGGGTCACCCTCCAGGATCACCCTCCTGGGACACCCTCAAGGGTCACCTTCACACTCACTCTCGAGGGCCATCCTGCAGGGTCACACTCCAGGGTCACCCTACAGGGTCACTCTCCAGGGTCACCTTATTGAGTCACACTCCAGGGTCACACTCCAGGGTCACCCTACAGTGTCACCCTCCAGGGTCACATTACAGGGTCACCCTCCAGGGTCATTCTCTAGAGTCACCCTCCAGGGTCACCCTCCAGGGTCACCCTCCGGGGTCACCCTCTAGAGTCACCCTCTAGAGTCACCCTCCAGGGTCACCCTCCAGGGTCACCCTCCAGGGTCACCCTCCGGGGTCACCCTCTAGAGTCACCCTCTAGAGTCACCCTCTAGAGTCACCCTCCAGGGTCACCCTCCAGGGTCACCCTCCAGGGTCACCCTCCAGGGTCACCCTCTAGAGTCACCCTTCAGGGTCACCCTCCAGGGTTACCCTCTAAAGTCACCCTCCAGTTTCACCCTCCAGGGTAACTCTCTAGGGTCACCCTCCAGGGTCACCCTCTAGAGTCACCCTCCAGGGTCACCCTGCAGGGTCACCCTCTAGAGTCCACTCCAGTGTCACCCTCTAGAGTCACCCTCCAGGGTCACCCTCCATAGTCACCCTCCCGGGTCACCCTCTAGAGTCACTATCGAGGGACACTCTCCAGGGTCACCCTCGTGGGTCACCCTCCAGGGTCACCATCCATTGTCACACTCCAAGGCCATCCTCTAGATTCATCCTCCAGGGTCACCCTCCAGGGTCACCCTCCAGGGTCACCCTCTAGAGTCACCCTCCAGGGTCACCCTCCATGGTCTCCCTCCAGCGTCACCCTCTAGAGTCATTCTCCAGGGTCACCCTCCATGGTCACCCTCCAGGGCCACACTCCAGGGTCACACTCCAGGGTCACCCTCCAGAGTCATCCTCCAGTGTCACACTCCAGGGTCACCCTCCAGAGTCACACTCTAGGGTCGCCTTCAAGGGTCATCCTTCAGGGTCACCTTCCAGAGTCACCCTCCGGGGCCACACTCCAGGGTCACCCTCCAGGGTCACACTCCAAGGTCTCCTTCCAGGGTCACACTCCAGGGTCACACTCCAGGGTCACACTCCATGGTCACACTCCAAGGTCACACGCCAGTGTCTCCCTCCAGGGTCACCCTCCAGGGTCACAATCCATTGTCAACCTCCAGGGACACAATCCAGGATCACCCTCCGGGGTCACCCTCCAGGGTCACACTCCAGAGTCACCCTCCAGGGTCACACTCCATGGTCACTCTCCAGGGTCACCCTCCAGGGTCACACTCCAGGGTCACCGTCCAGGGTCACACTCCAGGGTCACCGTCCAGGGTCCCACTCCAGGGTCACACTCCAGGGCCACTTTCCAGTGTTACACTCCAGGGTCACCCTCCAGGGTCATGCTCCAGGGTCACCCCACCAGGGTCACACTTTAGGGTCACCCTCCAGGGTCACACTCCAGGGTCATCCTCCAGGGTCATTCTCCTGGGTCAGCCTCCAGGGTCACAGTCCAGGGTCACCCTGCAGGGTCACCCTCAAGGGTCACACTCCAGGGTCACACTCAGGGTCACACTCTAGGGTCATCCTATAGGGTCACACTCCAAGCTCACCCTCCAGGGTTACTCTCCAAGGTCATGCTTCAGGGTCACACTCCAGGGTCACCCTATAGAGTCATACTCCAATGTCACCCTCCAGGTTCACCCTCCAGGGTCACACTCCAGGGTCACCCTCCAGGGTCACTCTCCAGGGTCATCCTATTGAATGACACTCCAGGGTCACACTCCAGGATCACCCTGCAGTGTCACTCTCCAGGATCACATTACAGAGTCACCCTCCAGGGTCATTCTCTAGAGTCACCCTTCAGGGTCACCCTCCAGGGTCACCCTCCGGGGTCACCCTCTAGAGTCACCCTCTGGAGTCACCCTCCAGGGTCACCCTCCAGGGTCACCCTCTAGATTCATCCACCAGGGTCACTCTCCAGGGTCACCCTTCAGGGTCACCCTCCAGGGTTACCCTCTAGAGTCACCCTCCAGTTTCACCCTCCAGGGTAACTCTCCAGGGTCACCCTCCAGGGTCACCCTATAGAGTCACCCTCCAGGGTCACCCTCCAGGGTCACCCTCTAGAGTCACACTCCAGTGTCACCCTCCAGTGTCACCCTCCATGGTCACCCTCCAGGGTCACCCTCTAGAGTCACCCTCCATGGTCACCCTCCATAGTCACCCTCCCGGGTCACACTCAAGGGTCACCCTATAGAGTCATACTCCAAGGTCACCCTCCAGGGTCACACTCCAGGGTCACCCTCCAGGGTCACTCTCCAGGGTCATCCTATTGAGTCACACTCCAGGGTCACACTCCAGGGTCACCCTGCAGTGTCACTCTCCAGGATCACATTACAGGGTCACCCTCCAGGGTCATTCTCTAGAGTCACCCTTCAGGGTCACCCTCCGGGGTCACCCTCTAGAGTCACCCTCTGGAGTCACCCTCCAGGGTCACCCTCCAGGGTCACTCTCCAGGGTCACCCTCTAGATTCATCCAGGTTCACCCTTCAGGGTCACCCTCCAGGGTTACCCTCTAGAGTCACCCTCCAGTTTCACCCTCCAGGGTATCTCTCCAGGGTCACCCTCCAGGGTCACCCTATAGAGTCACCCTCCAGGGTCACCCTCCAGGCTCACCCTCTAGAGTCACACTCCAGTGTCACCCTCCAGTGTCACCCTCCAGGGTCACCCTCCAGGGTCACCCTCTAGAGTCACCCTCCATGGTCACCCTCCATATTCACCCTCCCGGGTCACCCTCTAGAGCCACTCTCGAGGGTCACTGTCCAGGATCACCCTCGTGGGTCACCCTCCAGGGTTACCCTCCAATGTCACACTCCAAGGTCACCCTCTAGAGTCACCCTCCAGGGTCACCCTCCAGGGTCAACCTCCAGGGTCACCCTCTAGAGTCACCCTCCAGTTTCACCCTCCAGGGTCACCCTCCAGGGTCACCCTTCAGGGTCACCCTCCAGGGTTACCCTCTAGAGTCACCCTCCAGTTTCACCCTCCAGGGTCACACTCCAGGGTCACACTTCAGGAGAGTATTCCACATGATGCTGCAGTACACGATAGTTCAGCTACCATCACCATCACCATCACCATCACCGTCACCATCACCATCACCATCACCATCACCATCACCATCACCATCACCATCACGAGTATGAATATTTCAAGAGAGAGAGAGAATGAGAGAGAGAGAGAGAGAGAGAGAGAGAGAGAGAGAGAGAGAGAGAAAGAGAGAGAGAGAGAGAGAGAGTATACAAGAGTGAAAAATTGGATGAAATCAGCAAAAATTGGATTTAATCCCAGAGTGTCTAATTGTTACATCCCCCCTCTGCAACCCCATCCTCCTCTGTTGCACCCCTACTACTTGTACAACCCCCTCCCCCCTCTATCATCCCTCCCCTATACTACCACCTCCTCCTCTATCACCCTTCGCCAATTACCACCTCCACCCCTACAACTACCCCACCCCCTTCTCACACCCCTCTTCCTCACCACCCCTCCCCTATTACCACCCCTGCCCCCTCTACCACCCTCACTTTTTCCAACCATTCTCCCTGTTCCACCCCTTCCCCTATACCATCCACTGCCCCTCTACAACCCCCTCTACTTCTACCACCCCTCCTTTCCACCACCCCTCTACCTCACCCTACCTCTCACCTCTACCACCCCTCCTCCTCTACCACCCCTTTCCCTATACTACCCCTCCCCTATACCACCCCTACCCTCTGCCACCCATTATCCTCTACTACCTGACCCCACAGGTGTAGTCTAGTGGCCTGCACACCTGGCTGTAGTCTAGTGGCCTGCACACCTGGCTGTAGTCTAGTGGTCTGCACACCTGGCTGTAGTCTAGTGGCCTGCACACCTGGCTGTAGTCAAGTGGCCTGCACACCTGGCTGTAGTCTAGTGGTCTGCACACCTGGCTGTAGTCTAGTGGCCTGCACACCTGGCTGTAGTCAAGTGGCCTGCACACCTGGCTGTAGTCAAGTGGCCTGCACACCACACGTCTCGCACGGGAATAGCAGATCGTTTGGGCTCGTGAATCTTTAGTAGTTTCTGGCCCAACAAAGCCATTGCCATATCCATCAATAGTTGACAGTGTTAGTGAACATCACAAGAAGTGTTTCTCAAACTGTGCCAATCAGAAAAGGGAGGTGAAGGTCATAGTTACATAAAAACAATTTGAATCAGTGCCACGAGTGAGAAAGGAAGGCCATAGGCCTAGTGAGGGTGTAGGTGGTATTGCCACATCCCAATACCAAGCCATGGTGATAAGAGATAAGGATAGATGAGTTAGTGAATACAGTGAATAGTGAATACAGTGATAGATGAGTTAGTGAATACAGTGAATAGTGAATACAGTGATAGATGAGTTAGTGAATACAGTGAATAGTGAATACAGTGATAGATGAGTTAGTGAATACAGTGAATAGTGAATACAGTGATAGATGAGTTAGTGAATACAGTGAATAGTGAATACAGTGATAGATGAGTTAGTGAAAACAGTGAAGAAATAATAGAAGAAGCAGGAGCCAAAACATGAAGCATCGTACAGGAGCAGAGCCAGACGCAGCGCTGCCAGACACAGCTCTGCCAGACGCAGCGCTGCCAGACATAAAGTACATAGACTTTTTGTAATTGCAAGGAGGGTCAGCCTTGATTACTGATAGCTGAAGGTCATTAACCCTGCTCTGGAGAGCTGAATATCATCCTAGAGCACTTAACACTTATTAATAGAGAAGATCTGGGGAGGGGACTGAGTGTAGGGCCACAAGGCACTGTACTGTGCATGCAGGTGCCAGGGGACTGAGTGTAGGGCCACAAGGCACTGTACTGTGCATGCAGGTGCCAGGGGACTGAGTGTAGGGCCACAAGGCACTGTACTGTGCATGCAGGTGCCAGGGGACTGAGTGTAGGGCCACAAGGCACTGTACTGTGCATGCAGGTGCCAGGTCAGACAAAATACAATAACGTTCAGTACTAAAGCTATTCATGTTTACACAAGTAAGTACATAGGTTATTGTACAAAGCAACATATGTAGAGAACCTGAGATAACCCAAAAAGTCTGACAGTGTGACCTATTTTATTTAAATCATGACAACGAGGTTGTGGGTCAGCTAGTAAGGCACACACACACACACACACACACACGCGCGCGCGCGCACACACACACACACACACACACCTCGGTCACAAATAAGGGGACTGTAGGGAAAGAAGGAGCAAAACTGCATGAACAAGCTCTATCAGAGGAGACTGTAGTAAATGAAAGAGCTAAGTTATATGTGGAGGCCCTAACAGACCACAGCAGAGCCCAGGGAAAGCCGAGAAGGGAAAATGACAGGACACTGAGCTCAAGTACATTAGCTAGTGAAACTGAAGAAAGGAAAGCTGCAATGGAGGAAATTAAATTGAATGAGGGGATACACAAGGATATGCAGTGGGAGAATGAAAGGGAGAGGTCAGTCTTTGTGTATGGGCTCCAGGAAGTTGAAGGGGAAACATATGAAGCAAGAAAACAAGGGAAAAAAAGCAATTGAAAGTATCATCAAAGCAATAGGAGAAAATGACATGATCCAGCTGGAAAATTTTTGGAGAACAGGGGGGTTTGCAAGAAGAACCCGGCCAGTGAAAGTGACTTTCAAGGCAGAATCGACTCGGAACAGGATCCTGCAGGAGAAAGCAAGGTTAAGGGACATGCCGGCATACAGGAAGGTGTATCTCGACCGTGACAGAACACAAGAAGAAAGGCAGAAACTGAGAGAGATGGTACAAAGGCAAAAGGAGGAAAGAGAGGGGATGGAGGAGACAGACAGGAGATCCCAGACCCAGGAAGAAGATCAAATACAGCCTTCCTCACAACTTCCTATAGAAGCCTCCCAACCAGGTCAACCCCCAGTGCAACCAAACATTCTAAACCAAAACACCCATGCCATATCCAATGCCCCCCACCCACTGCATTACAAACTCCACCCCCACAGCAACCACCCATAGTTCCTTATCAGGTCTCCCACTTCCCCAACCCCAATATACCCCCCAGACCAGTCTTAGAAAACAAGTTGAAGGTGTGGTATACAAATGCAGATGGAATAACAAATAAGTGTGAGGAGTGGCATGAAAGAATCAAGGAGACATCCCCAGACATAATAGCACTCACAGAAACAAAACTCACCAGAATGATAACAGATGCAATCTTTCCACCCGGATATCAAATCCTCAGGTAAGACAGAGGGAGGAGAGGGGGAGGAGGAGTTGCACTGCTCATTAAAAACCAGTGGGGTTTTGAGAAAATGGAAGGAATGGATGGCATGGGTGAAAGGGACTACTTAGTAGGAACAATCCAGACTGAGGGACATAAGGTGATAATTGCAGTAATGAACAACCCACCACAGAACTGCAGGAGGCCAAGAGAAGAATACGATGAGAGCAACAGAGCAATGGTCGACACACTAGCCGAGGTGGCCAGGAGAGCACACATGGGGGGAGCAAAGTTACTAGTTATGGGTGATTTCAACCACAAGGAGATTGACTGGGAAAACCTGGAGTCCCATAGGGGTCCTGAAACATGGAGAGCCAAGATGATGGATGTGGTACTGGAAAACCTCATGCATCAACATGTTAGAGAGACTACCACAGAGAGAGAGAGGTGAGGATGATCCAGCAAGACTGGACCTTGTATTCACCTTGAGTAGTTTAGACATCGAGGATATCATGTATGAAAGGCCCCTGGGAGCTAGTGATCATGTGGTTCTGTGCTTCGACTACATAGTTGAGCTTCAAGTGGAGAAAGTAGCAGGAATAGGATGGGAAAAACCAAACTACAAAAGGAAGAACTACTCAGGCATGAGGAACTTCCTGCAAAACATTCAGTGGGAGAGTGAACTGACAGGAAAACCAGTACAAGAAATGATGGACTATGTGACAACAAAATGCAAGGAGGCAGAGGAGAGGTTTGTTCCCAAGGGAAACAGAAATAATGGGAAGAACAGAACGAGTCCTTGGTTCACCCAAAGGTGTAGGGAGGCAAAAACTAAGTGTACTAGAGGATGGAAAAGGTACAGAAGACAGAGAACTCAGGAAAATAAAGATATTAGCTGAAGAGCCAGAAATGAATATACACAGATAAGAAGGGAGGCTCAGCGACAAAATGAAAATGACATAGCATCGAAAGTCAAGTATGACCCGAAGCTGTTGTATAGCCACATCAGGAGGAAAACAACAGTTAAGGACCAGGTAATCAAACTGAGGAAGGGTGATGGGGAGTTCACAGGAAATGACCGAGAGGCATGTGTGGAGCTCAACACGAGATTTAAAGAAGTATTTACAGTGGAAACCAGTAGGACTCTAGGAAATCAGAACAGGGGGGAAGGGGTACACCAACAAGTGCTGGATGAGGTACACATAACCAAGGAGGAGGTGAAGAAGCTTCTATGTGAACTTGACACCTCAAAGGCAGTGGGACCAGACAACATCTCTCTGTGGGTCTTTAGAGAGGGAGCAGAGATGCTGTGTGTGCCATTAACAAAGATCTTTATCACATCCATTGAAACTGGGCAACTCCCTGAGGTATGGAAGATGGCAAATGTAGTCCCAATTTTTAAAAAGGGAGACAGACATGATGCATTAAACTACAGACCTGTATCACTAACGTGTATAGTATGCAAAGTCATGGAGAAGATCATCAGGATGAGAGTGATGGAGCACCTGGAAAGAAACAAGTGTATAATTGGCAACCAGCTCAGTTTCAGGGAAGGAAAATCCTGTGTCACGAACCTACTGGAGTTTTATGACAAGGTGACAGAAGTAAGACAAGAGAGAGATGGGTGGATCGACTGCATTTTTTTGGACTGCAAGAAGGCCTTCGACACAGTTCCTCACAAGAGGTTACTGCAAAAGCTAGAGGATCAGGCACATATAACAGGAAAGGCACTGCAATGGATCAGAGAATACCTGACAGGGAGGCAACAACGAGTCATGGTATGTGACGAGGTACAGAGTGGGCGCCTGTGACAAGTGGGGTTCCACATGGGTCAGTCCTAGGACCTGTGCTGTTTTTGGTATATGTGAATGACATAGCAGAAGGGATAGACTCAGAAGTGTCGTTGTTTGCAGATGATGTGAAGTTAAGGAGAAGACTCAAATCGGACGAGGATCAGGCAGGACTACAAAGAGACCTGGACAGGCTACAATCTTGGTCCAGCAACTGGCTCCTTGAGTTTAACCCTGCCAAATGCAAAGTCATGAAGATTGGGGAAGGGCAAAGAAGACCGCAGACACAATATAGTCCAGATGGCCAAAGACTGCAAACCTCACTCAAGGAAAAAGATCTGGGGGTGAGTATAACACCTAGCATATCTCCTGAGGCGCACATCAATCAGATAACTGCTGCAGCATACGGGCATCTGGCAAACCTACGGACAGCGTTCCGATACCTCAGTAAGGAATCGTTCAAGACTCTGCACACCATTTACGTCAGGGCCATACTGGAGTATGCAGCACTAGTTTGGAATCCACACCTGGTCAAGCACATCAAGAAATTAGAGAAAGTGCAAGGGTTTGCAACAAGACTAGTCTCAGAGCTAAGGGGATTGTCCTACGATGAAAGGTTGAGGGAAATCGGCCTGACGACACTAGAGGACAGGAGGGTCAGGGGAGACATGATAACGACATATAAAATACTGCGTGGAATAGACAAGGTGGACAAAGACGGGATGTTCCAGAGAAGGGACACAGACACAAGAGGTCACAATTGGAAGTTGAAGACTCGGATGAATCAAAAGAATGTTAGGAAGTATTTCTTCAGTCATAGAGTAGTCAGGCCATGGAATAGCCTAGAAAGTGACGTAGTGGAGGCGGGAACCATACATAGTTTTAAGTCGAGGTTTGATAAAACTCATGGAGCAGGGAGAGAGAGGACCTAGTAGCAATCAGTGAAGAGGCGGGGCCAGGAGCTATGAATCGACCCCTGCAACCACAAATAGGTGAGTACATTACATAAAGAACCAGCAGGCTTGTGAAAACTGACGGTGCGTACCCCCGAACCCCGTCCTTCCCTCTCTCAACCACTCTACTGACGGTGCGTACCCCCGAACCCCGTCCTTCCCTCTCCCAACCACTCTACTGACGGTGCGTACCCCCGAACCACGTCCTTCCCTCTCCCAACCACTCTACTGACGGTGCGTACCCCCGAACCCCGTCCTTCCCTCTCCCAACCACTCTACTGACGGTGCATACCCCCGAACCCCGTCCATCCCTCTCCCAACCACTCTACTGACGGTGCGTACCCCCGAACCCCGTCCTTCCCTCTCCCAACCACTCTACTGACGGTGCGTACCCCCGAACCCCGTCCTTCCCTCTCCCAACCACTCTACTGACGGTGCGTACCCCCGAACCCCGTCCTTCCCTCTCCCAACCACTCTACTGACGGTGCGTACCCCCGAACCCCGTCCTTCCCTCTCCCAACCACTCTACTGACGGTGCGTACCCCCGAACCACGTCCTTCCCTCTCCCAACCACTCTACTGACGGTGCGTACCCCCGAACCACGTCCTTCCCTCTCCCAACCACTCTACTGACGGTGCGTACCCCCGAACCCCGTCCTTCCCTCTCCCAACCACTCTACTGACGGTGCGTACCCCCGAACCCCGTCCTTCCCTCTCCCAACCACTCTACTGACGGTGCGTACCCCCGAACCACGTCCTTCCCTCTCCCAACCACTCTACTGACGGTGCGTACCCCCGAACCACGTCCTTCCCTCTCCCAACCACTCTACTGACGGTGCGTACCCCCGAACCTCGTCCTTCCCTCTCCCAACCACTCTACTGACGGTGCGTACCCCCGAACCCCGTCCTTCCCTCTCCCAACCACTCTACTGACGGTGCGTACCCCCGAACCACGTCCTTCCCTCTCCCAACCACTCTACTGACGGTGCGTACCCCCGAACCCCGTCCTTCCCTCTCCCAACCACTCCACTCCTCTCTACTCCGTCTCTGTCACTCACTCTCTCTCTCTCCATCCTCCCTCTTTCTCTCTCTCTCTCTCTCTCTCTCTCTCTCTCTCTCTCTCTCTCTCTCTCTCTCTCTCTCTCTCTCTCTCTCTCTCTCTCTCTCTCTCTCTCTCTCTCTCTCCCTCTCTCTCTCTCTCTCTCTCTCTCTCTCTCTCTCTCTCTCTCTCTCTCTCACTCTCACTCCCCCTTTCTATCTTTCTCTCCTCCAATCTCTCTTGTTCTCTGTCTCTCTCCCCCTCTCCCTCTATCTACCTACCAATCCATAACCCCTCTCTCTTCCTCTCCACCTTCCACCCATCTTCCTTTCCTCCTACCCCTGGCTTCTCCCTCTTCCATCTCCTCACTTACCTCTTCCCTCACCCCCCCCCCGCCACACATTCTGAAAATACTTAAGCTTGTTTCCGGGATAAAATACATCAACTCCTGTCTGTGGTAAAAAAAAAAAGAAATGGGTAACCAAAGAGGGTGGAGACCCAGGTGTCTGGGGGATGAACCCGGGAGAGAAGAACCTGTCAGGAAAGATTGGGAGGTACAGCTCAAAAAAATGGAGGAAGAAAGGGGAAGGAAGCTAGCAGAGCTTGGCAAGAAAAATGGTGGAGAGGATAGCTGAGGAGATCAGGAAGTGGGGACTACAAGTCCTAGCAGCAGAAGATAAGATAAAGTGCTTACATGAGGAACTAAGAAACCTGAAACAGATTAGAGAGACAAATGACAGTACAGACCTGACATCAGTAACATCTATACCATTCACAGACAAGGGGACTGTAGGGATCCAGGAAAAGATGTGCACAATTGAGAGATCTGTAGACAATGAAGGAGCCATGACCTATGCAGAGACTCCAACAGACAACTGCAGTGGCAAGGAACAGGTGAGCAGGAAAGATAGTGCACTGAGGATAGGGGTTGCAGCAAGGGCAGGGATTGAAGGCAGGAATGTTTGGTTGGAAGGAACTAAAACACCTCAGAGGATGCAAAGGGAGATACAGTGGGAGAAGGAGAGAAGGAGAGGGAGAGGTCAGTGTTTGTCCATGGGCTCCGAGAAGCTGAAGGGGAAACCTACGACAAAAGAAACAAGGAGGAGAAGAAAGCGATCGAAGGTATCATGAAAGCAACAGGTGACGGAGACATGACCCAGGTGACAAATTTTCCGAGAATTGGGTGGTTTGCAAATGGAAGAAAATGGTCGGTCAAACTAATTTTCAAGGCGGAATCAGCTCGAACCAGGATCCTGCAGGAGAAAGCACGACTGAGGGACAATCCAAAGTACCGGAGAGTGTACCTCAATCGCGACAGAACACAAGAAGAAACGATGATACTGAGAGAGAGAGTGCAAAGACGAAAGGAGAAACAAGATGCATTAATGAAGATGAGCAGAACCCAGACTCAGGTGGAAGGGCAAACATACCTTACAGAAACACCCGCAGAAGGACTCCAACCATGACAACCCCAATGTTCAGAAATGGGATTACCAGCTAAGTTTAAATATAGGGAAAACTTAACTTAGAAAGACAACTCATCGCCTGCACAGCCGCCCCTGCAGACGAGGTCTTGAGAAGCTGTCGAAGTCATTCCTCAACGGGCTGAAATGAGTTATAATTTGTAATATTATAAATTACCCCTAGGGGCTGTTATGTCAGCATATTTCATTCACTGATTGCTGACAAACTTATGTGTGTGGACTCAAAGGTCCGCATATCACCGGGGTTTATGATAAGTGACTAACTCACGATTTTATACTCAACTGCACAGTCAATAGTAGCACATCACGAGTTAGAACACTTACCTGGGTATGTGTATCTGACCCATAATTACGCCCGGATATCCGTTGAGTTGATTGAAGAATGTCGCACTACACTCTGTTGGATTGCAACACTCGTTGTTACACTGTTCATCAATAATTGTTCACACAATATCACTGAAGAAGCTGATCACACTTCTCTGTAAGTGTTTATTGTGTTTTGTGAGACACTTTGTTTACACTAATGCACAGATCGTTCTTTGTTGGTTATCCTGGCATCAGTGTCACTCTCAGTAGAGTCAAAAGTAATCTGAAGACGCCACAGTGCCCCACGCCATCACTGCCCCTAGCACAAAGGAAAAGTTGACCTAGTACTTTTGCTTCCTTGCCACTTCCTCGATGAAGCAATGCAGAATGTTTGATTCTTGCTGTCTTAAGCATAGACAACAATGTCCACTATTTTTACTATGGTAATAAAGTGGGAGCAGGATTTTCCTTAATTGTCCTGCTAAGGTAAGAGATGTACTGTCTCTTATTAAAATACACTCTGCAACACTGGACTGCAAGGAGCGGCGGCCGCTTGACCACGTCGCATACTCGTACTGCATCTGGGATCAATTACTCACTGTAGCAGTAAACAAGATATTTGTTCCTTCTGAGAGGGCTGGGCCCCTCAGGGCTGAAAGGGGCTGAAAGGGGCTGAAGGGGGCTGATACCCCCCTCTTGGAAAAAATTTCTCCACACCCAAAGCAACTGACCAATCTAAACCAAAACCCATGCACTGTTCCCTCTGCCCCCACCCCCCACATCACAAACCACAACCCTACAGCAGCCCCCTATGTGCACTTTGCCCCCACCCTCCATCACAAAATCCACCCAAACTGCGACAACCCCAATGCAACTGAACAATGTAAGCCAAAACTCACATACTGTTCCCTCTCCCCCACCTCCCAAATCACAAACCCCACCCCTACAGCGGCTCCCCATGGGCACTCTGCCCTCACCCCAATTACAAACCCCACCCACACTGCAAATCTCCATAGGCCCCCTCAAGGGCTCCCACTCCCTCAACCCCAATATTTTCACAGGACCACCGTGATAGATAAGAAGTTGAAGGTGTTGTACATGAATGCAGATGGATTATCAAATAAATAAGAGGAGTGGCATGAAAGAATCAATGAGAAGTCCCCAGACATCATAGCAGTCACAGAAACGAAACTCACTGAGACAATAACAGATGCAATTTTCCCACCAGGATATCAGATCCTGAGGAAAGACAGAAGGAGCAGAAGGGAGGAGGGGTTGCACTACTCATAAAAAACCGATGGTGTTTTGAGGAAATGGAAGGCGTGGCCGAGATTGGAGAAAGGGACTACTACATAGCAACAATTCAGTCTGGGGAACATAAGGTAATCATTGCAGTGATGAATAACCCACCACATAACTGCAGGAGGCCAAGAGTGGAATATGAAGAATATGAAGAGAACAACAGAGCGATGGTGGACACACTGGCTAAGGTGGCATGAAGAGCTGTCGTGCAGAGCAAAGTTACTGGTTATGGGTGATTTCAACCATAGGGAGATCGACTGGGAAAACCTGGAGCCTCACGGGGGCCCTGACACATGGAGAGCCAAGACGATGGATGTGGTACTGGAAAACCTCATGCATCAACACGTCAGGGACACTACCAGAGAGAGAGGGGAGGATGAACCAGCAAGACTGGACCTTGTGTTCACCCTGAGCAGTTCAGACATAGGGGACATCACATATGAGAGGCCCTTTGGAGCTAGTGATCACGTGGTTCTGAGTTTTGATTACATAGTAGAGCTGCAAGTGGAGAGGGTAGCAGGAGTTGATTGGGAAAAGCCAAACTATAAAAGGGGGGACTACACAAGTATGAGGAACTTTCTGCAGGAGGTTCAGTGGGCAAGAGAGCTGGTAGGAAAGTCAATGAACGAAATGATAGAATATGTAACAACAAAATGCAAGGAGGCAGAGGAAATGTTTATTCCCAAGGGCAACAGAATTAATGGGAAGACCAAAGTGAGTCCTTGGTTTACCCAAAGGTGTAGGGAGGCAAAAACTAAGTGCATTAGAGAATGGAAGAGGTACAGAAGGCAAAGGACCCAGGAGATCAGTTGAAGAGCCAGAAACGAGTATGCAGAGATAAGGAGGGAGGCCCAGTGACAGTATGAAAACGACATAGCATCAAAAGTCAAGTCTGACCTGAAACTGTTGTATAGCCACATTAGGAGAAAGACAACAGTTAAAGACCAGGTGATAAGGCTGAGGAAAGAAGGTGGGGAACTCACACGAAACGATCAAGAGATATGCGAGGAGCTTAACAAGAGATTTAAGGAAGTATTCACAGTTGTAGGTAGTAGGTTGGTAGACAGCAACCACCCAGGGAAGTACTACCGTCCTGCCAGATGACTGTGAAACAGAAACCTGTAACTGTTTTGCATGATAGTAGGACCGCTGGTTTCTTTTTCTTTTTCTGTCTCATAAACACGCTAGATAACAGGGATATCTTGCTACTCCTACTTACACTTTGGTCACACTTCACAGACACGTACATGCATATATATATACATACATCTAGGTTTTTCTCCTTTTTCTAAATAGCTCTTGTTCTTCTTTATTTCTTCTATTGTCCATGGGGAAGTGGAAAAGAATCTTTCCTCCGTAAGCCATGCGTGTCGTATGAGGCGACTAAAATGCCGGGAGCAATGGGCTAGTAACCCCTTCTCCTGTAGACATTTACTAAAAAAGAGAAGAAGAAAAACTTTATAAAACTAGGATGCTTGAATGTGCGTGGATGTAGTGCGGATGACAAGAAACAGATGATTGCTGATTTTATGAATGAAAAGAAGTTGGATGTCCTGGCCCTAAGTGAAACAAAGCTGAAGGGGGTAGGGGAGTTTCGGTGGGGGGAAATAAATGGGATTAAATCTGGAGTATCTGAGAGAGTTAGAGCTAAGGAAGGGGTAGCAATAATGTTGAATGATCAGTTATGGAAGGAGAAAAGAGAATATGAATGTGTAAATTCAAGAATTATGTGGATTAAAGTAAAGGTTGGATGCGAAAAGTGGGTCATAATAAGCGTGTATGCACCTGGAGAAGAGAAGAATGTAGAGGAGAGAGAGAGAGATTATGGGAGATGTTAAGTGAATGTATAGGAACCTATGAACCAAGTGAGAGAGTAATTGTGGTAGGGGACCTGAATGCTAAAGTAGGAGAAACTTTTAGAGAGGGTGTGGTAGGTAAGTTTGGGGTGCCAGGTGTAAATGATAATGGGAGCCCTTTGATTGAACTTTGTATAGAAAGGGGTTTAGTTATAGGTAATACATATTTTAAGAAAAAGAGGATAAATAAGTATACAAGATATGATGTAGGGCGAAATGACAGTAGTTTGTTGGATTATGTATTAGTAGAAAAAAGACTGTTGAGTAGACTTCAGGATGTACATGTTTATAAAGGGGCCACAGATATATCAGATCACTTTCTAGTTGTAGCTACACTGAGAGTAAAAGGTAGATGGGATACAAGGAGAATAGAAGCATCAGGGAAGAGAGAGGTGAAGGTTTATAAACTAAAAGAGGAGGCAGTTAGGGTAAGATATAAACTGCTATTGGAGGATAGATGGGCTAATGAGGCAATGGGGTCGAAGAGGTATGGGGTAGGTTTAAAAATGTAGTGTTAGAGTGTTCAGCAGGAGTTTGTGGTTACAGGAAAGTGGGTGCAGGAGGGAAGAGGTGCGATTGGTGGAATGATGATGTAAAGAGAGTAGTAAGGGAGAAAAAGTTAGCATATGAGAAGTTTTTACAAAGTAGAAGTGATGCAAGAAGGGAAGAGTATATGGAGAAAAAGAGAGAGGTTAAGAGAGTGGTGAAGCAATGTAAAAAGAGAGCAAATGAGAGAGTGGGTGAGATGTTATCAACAAATTTTGTTGAAAATAAGAAAAAGTTATGGAGTGAGATTAACAAGTTAAGAAAGCCTAGAGAACAAATGGATTTGTCAGTTAAAAATAGGGGAGGAGAGTTATTAAATGGAGAGTTAGAGGTATTGGGAAGATGGAGGGAATATTTTGAGGAATTGTTAAATGTTGATGAAGATAGGGAAGCTGTGATTTCGTGTATAGGGCAAGGAGGAACAACATCTTGTAGGAGTGAGGAAGAGCCAGTTGTGAGTGTGGGGGAAGTTCGTGAGGCAGTAGGTAAAATGAATGGGGGTAAGGCAGCCGGGATTGATGGGATAAAGATAGAAATGTTAAAAGCAGGTGGGGATATAGTTTTGGAGTGGTTGATGCAGTTATTTAATAAATGTATGGAAGAGGGTAAGGTACCTAGGGATTGGCAGAGAGCATGCATAGTTCCTTTGTATAAAGGCAAAGGGGACAAAAGAGAGTGCAAAAATTATAGGGGGATAAGTCTGTTGAGTATACCTGGTAAAGTGTATGGTAGAGTTATTATTGAAAGAATTAAGAGTAAGACGGAGAATAGGATAGCAGATGAACAAGGAGGCTTTAGGAAAGGTAGGGGGTGTGTAGACCAGGTGTTTACAGTGAAACATATAAGTGAACAGTATTTAGATAAGGCTAAAGAGGTTTTTGTGGCATTTATGGATTTGGAAAAGGCATATGACAGGGTGGATAGGGGGGCAATGTGGCAGATGTTGCAGGTGTATGGTATAGGAGGTAGGTTACTGAAAGCAGTGAAGAGTTTTTACAAGGATAGTGAGGCTCAAGTTAGAGTATGTAGGAAAGAGGGAGATTACTTCCCAGTAAAAGTAGGCATTAGACAAGGATGTGTGATGTCACCGCGGTTGTTTAATATATTTATAGATGGGGTTGTAAGAGAAGTAAATGCGAGGGTCTTGGCAAGAGGCGTGGAGTTAAAAGATAAAGAATCACACATAAAGTGGGAGTTGTCACAGTTGCTCTTTGCTGATGACACTGTGCTCTTGGGCGATTCTGAAGAGAAGTTGCAGAGGTTGGTGGATGAATTTGGTAGTGTGTCCAAAAGAAGGAAATTAAAAGTGAATACAGGAAAGAGTAAGGTTATGAGGATAACAACAAGATTAGGTGATGAAAGATTGAATATCAGATTGGAGGGAGAGAGTATGGAGGAGGTGAATGTATTCAGATATTTGGGAGTGGACGTGTCAGCAGATGGGTCTATGAAAGATGAGGTGAATCATAGAATTGATGAGGGGAAAAGGGTGAGTGGTGCACTTAGGAGTCTGTGGAGACAAAGAACTTTGTCCTTGGAGGCAAAGAGTGGAATGTATGAGAGTATAGTTTTACCAACGCTCTTATATGGTTGTGAAGCATGGGTGATGAATGTTGCAGCGAGGAGAAGGCTGGAGGCAGTGGAGATGTCATGTCTGTGGGCAATGTGTGGTGTGAATATAATGCAGAGAATTCGTAGTTTGGAAGTTAGTAGGAGGTGTGGGATTACCAAAACTGTTGTGCAGAGGGCTGAGGAAGGGTTGTTGAGGTGGTTCGGACATGTAGAGAGAATGGAGCGAAACAGAATGACTTCAAGAGTGTATCAGTCTCTAGTGGAAGGAAGGCGGGGTAGAGGTCGGCCTAGGAAAGGCTGGAGGGAGGGGGTAAAAGAGGTTTTGTGTGCGAGGGGCTTGGACTTCCAGCAGGCATGCGTGAGCGTGTTTGATAGGAGTGAATGGAGACAAATGATTTTTAATACTTGACGTGCTGTTGGAGTGTGAGCAAAGTAACATTTATGAAGGGATTCAGGGAAACCGGCAGGCCGGACTTGAGTCCTGGAGATGGGAAGTACAGTGCCCGCACTCTGAAGGAGGGGTGTTAATGTTGCAGTTTAAAAACTGTAATGTAAAGCACCCTTCAGGCAAGACAGTGATGGAGTGAATGATGGTGAAAGTTGTTCTTTTTCGGGCTACCCTGCCTTGGTGGGAATCGGCCAGTGTGTTAATAAAAAAAACCACAGTGGAGACAGGAAGGAGTCTGGGAAGACAGGACAGAGGGGGACACCAACAGGGAATACACCAAAAAGTGCTGGATGATATACACACAACTGAGGAGGAGGTGAAGAAGCTGCTAAGTGACCTTGATACCTCAAAGGCAATAGGACCAGACAACATCTCCCCGTGGGTCCTTAGAGAGGGAGTAGAAATGCTGTGTGCCACTAACCTCGATCTTCAACACATCCCTTGAAACTGGACAACTACATGAGGTATGGAAGACAGCAAATATAGTTCCCATTTTTGAAAAAGTAGACAGAAAAGAGGCGCTAAACTATAGACCTGTGTCACCGACGTGTATAGTATGCAAAGTCTTGGAGAAGATTATCAGGAGGAGAGTGGTGGAGCACCTGGAATGGAACAAAAGTATAAATGACAACCAGCACGGTTTCATGGAAGGAAAATCCTGTGTCACAAACCTTCTGGAGTTTTATGATAAAGTAAAAGAAGACACGAGAGAGAGAGAGAGGGGTGGGTTGATTGCATCTTCTTGGACTGCAAGAAGGCCTTCGACACAGTTCCTCACAAGAGATTAGTGCAGAAACTAGAGGATCAGACGCATATAACTGGAAGGACACTGCAATGGATCAGAGAATACCTGAGAAATCTGGAAAAACAGATGGGACCTGCAACTATGACCACCCTAAAAAATGCCGTGCCCATATGGCAACAGAAAAATGCAAACTCCCTTCCTGTAAGCTTTTTCACTTTTTCAGCTGCTTCTCCGCTCATATGCCGTATTCTATTCAAGATTGATGGACTGACCACATCGACTCAAGGTTGAGAGACTGATTACCTCATTCTCCTCCTGTTCTTCAAGTTTCTCCTGTGTATGGACTGATGAAGCCACTGTGTGGCGAAACGTTTCCTTAATAAAGATACCCAAGAGTTGCACATGTGTCTAATTTATCAAGCTTTTTCACCCTGAACTGTGTACCTCTTCAGTACAGGAAAGACTGTGCTATAACTTAAATTGCCAGGCACACCATCTAAAGGGGACAAAAAGATACAAAACATCCAGACCATGGGAAAACCTGGGTAGCCAGAGATACAGATACTAGTAACCAACAGATACAGATACTAGTGCCGGAAAAAAGTCCTCCCCAGTACCACTATTACCACTAGTCCGATGACATTCTTCTTTGCAAATATACAGGGTCTAAAGCCAGCAACGAACAACAAAATACCTTTCATCTGTGTACTGCTTGCAGAGGCAAATGCAATGTTCACGGCTTTCACGGAGACCCACATAAAGGATCACTTGGACAACGAAATATGGATCCCAGGTTACAACCTATACAGATGTGACAGAGTGAACAGGCAAAAGGGGGGGGGGGTTGGCCTGTATATCGCAGAGTCACTTGTTCGCACAGAACTGCTTAATGCCTCAAATGATGTAGTGGAAGTTTTAGCAGTAAAGATCGAGAACAAAAACCTAGTCATTGTGGTAGTCTACAAGCCTCCGGATGCAACGTCCCAGCAATTCCAGAAACAGCTGTCAAAAATTGACCACTGTCTGGAAAATCTGCCAGCTCCTGCCCCCAACATCTTGCTCCTGAGGGATTTCAACTTGAGGCACCTAAAATGGAGGAATATAGCAAATAATATTATTGCAGTGATAACACCAGGAGACAGCTCTGACGAGAACTCACACACACACGAGCTTTTAAATCTCTGCACAAAATTCAGCTTAAACCAGCAAATAATAGAGCCTACTAGACTGGAGAATACACTTAACCTCATCTTCACTAACAATGATGATCTGATACGAAATGTCACCATATCAAAAAAATATACTCAGATCACAACATAATCGAGGTTCAGACATGTATGCGCGGAGCCCCAGACCGACAAAATGAGACTAGTCACGAGGGAGCCTTCTCCAAAATCAACTTCAATAACAAGAACATAAAGTGGGACCAAGTAAACCAAGTCCTAACCGATATAAGCTGGGAAGATAGACTAAGCAACACAGACCCCAACTTATGCCTAGAACAGATTAACTTGGTGGCACTCGATGTATGCTCAAGGCTTATTCCTTTAAGAAAAAGGAGGAGTAGATGTAAAATAGAAAGAGACAGGCGCTCCCTTTACAGGCGACGGAAGAGTGGCTAAAATAGGCCAATATATCTGAAATGCCTAGGGAGTCACTGGTCAGAGAAATAGCAAACATCGAACTCAAGCTAAAGGAATCTTATAGGTGTCAGGAATCGCAGGAAGAACTAAAAGCAATAAATGAAATCGAAAGAAACCCAAAGTATTTTCGTATGCCAAATCAAAGTCTAGAACAACATCCAGTATTGGGCCCCTACTTAAACAAGATGGGTCCTACACAGATGACAGCAAGGAAATGAGTGAGCTACTCAAGTCCCAATATGACTCAGTTTTTAGCAAGCCGCTAACCAGGCTGAGAGTCGAAGATCAAAATGAATTTTTTATGAGAGAGCCACAAAATTTGATTAACACAAGCCTATCTGATATTATCCTGACGCCAAATGACTTTGAACAGGCGATAAATGACATGCCCATGCACTCTGCCCCAGGGCCAGACTCATGGAACTCCGTGTTCATCAAGAACTGCAAGAAGCCCCTATCACGAGCCTTTACCATCCTATGGAGAGGGAGCATGGACACGGGGGTCGTCCCACAGCTACTAAAAACAACAGACATAGCCCCACTCCACAAAGGGGGCAGTAAAGCAATAGCAAAGAACTACAGACCGATAGCACTAACATCCCATATCATAAAAATCTTTGAAAGGGTCCTAAGAAGCAAGATCACCACCCATCTAGAAACCCATCAGTTACACAACCCAGGGCAACATGGGTTTAGAACAGGTCGCTCCTGTCTGTCTCAACTATTGGATCACTACGACAAGGTCCTAGATGCACTAGAAGGCAAACAGAATGCAGATGTAATATATACAGACTTTGCAAAAGCCTTCGACAAGTGTGACCGTGGCGTAATAGCGCACAAAATGCGTGCTAAAGGAATAACAGGAAAAGTTGGTAGATGGATCTATAATTTCCTCACAAACAGAACACAAAGAGTAGTAGTCAACAGAGTAAAGTCCGAGGCAGCTACGGTGAAAAGCTCTGTTCCACAAAGCACAGTACTCGCTCCCATCTTGTTTCTCTTCCTCAAATCTGACATAGAGAAGGATGTCAGCCACAGCACCGTGTCTTCCTTTGCAGATGACACCCGAATCTGCATGACAGTGTCTTCCATTGCAGACACTGCAAGGCTCCAGGCGGACATCAACCAAATCTTTCAATTGGCTGCAGAAAACAATATGAAGTTCAATGATGAGAAATTTCAATTACTCCGATATGGTAAACACGAGGAAATTAAATCTTCATCAGAGTACAAAACAAATTCCTTCCACAAAATAGAGCGAAACACCAACGTCAAAGACCTGGGAGTGATCATGTCGGAGGATCTCACCTTCAAGGACCATAACATTGTATCAACCGCATTTGCTAGAAAAATGACAGGATGGATAATGAGAACCTTCAAAACTAGGGATGCCAAGCCCATGATGACACTCTTCAGGTCGCTTGTTCTATCTAGGCTGGAATATTGCTGCACACTGACAGCACCTTTCAAGGCAGGTGAAATTGCTGACCTAGAAAATGTACAGAGAACCTTCACGGTGACCATAACAGAGATAAAACACCTCAATTACTGGGAGTGCTTGAAGTTCCTGAACCTGTACTCCCTGGAACACAGGTGGGAGAGACACATGATTATATACACCTGGAAAATCCTAGAGGGACTAGTACCGAACTTGCACACGAAAATCACTCATAACGAAAGCAAAAGATTCGGCAGACGATGCAACATCCCCCCAATGAAAAGCAGGGATGTCACTAGCACGTTAAGAGACAATACAATTCTCAGTAGTAGTAACCAGTTACCAGTCTCAGTAGTAGTAACCAGTTACCAGTAACCTGTCCGTTGACTCAACGATCAACCGTCTCTGCCTGAGTCACGGTCTTTCATATTGTGCTGAGCTGACACTATTTCAAAAGACCCACTACGGGGTACTGGCCAGCCGGCTAGGCAGTATTACGAGTGTGAGCAAGGAGATAGGTAACGGCAAGGGCTCTGTCCACTTAACTGCAATAATACGTAATAACAGCCTACGTGAGTATTTCTACCCTAATCCACGTATCGAACTCCCACATGATACAATAAGTGTCAGGGGCCCAAGACTGTTCAACTGCCTCCCAGCATACATAAGGGGGATTACCAATAGACCCCTGGTAGTCTTCAAGCAGGCACTGGACAAGCACCTAAAGTCGGTACCTGACCAGCCGGGCTGTGGCTCGTATGTTAGACTGCATGCAGCCAGCAGTAACAGCCTGGTTGATCAGGTTCTGATCCACCAGGAGGCCTGGTCACAGACCGGGCCGCGGGGGGTGTTGACCCCCAGAACTCTCTCCAGGTAAACTCCAGGTAAACAGGGAGGCAACAACGAGTCATGGTAAGTGATGAGGTATCACAATGGGCACTTGTGACGAGTGGGGTCCCACAGGGGCTGGTCCTAGGACCAGTGCTATTTTTGGTATATGTGAATGACATGATAGAAGGGATAGGCTCAGAGGTGTCCCTGTTCGCAGATGATGTGAAGTTAATGAGGAAAATTAAATCAGATGAGGATCAGGCAGGCCTTCAGAGAGACCTGGACAGGCTGGACACGTGGTCCAGCAACCCTGCCAAATGCAAAGTCATGAAGATCAGAGAAGGGCAAAGAAGACCGCAGACAGAGTATAGGCCAACGACTGCAAACCTCGCTCAAGGAGAAAGATCTTGGGGTGAGTATAACACCGAGCACGTCTCCGGAAGCACACATCAACCAGATAACTGCTGCAGCATATGGGCGCCTGGCAAACCTGAGTTTAGCATTGCGATACCTGAGTAAGGAATCTTTCAAGACACTGTACACTGTGTACGTTAGGACCATACTGGAGTATACAGCACCAGTTTGGAACCCGCATCGGGTCAAGCACATTAAGAAATTAGAGAAAGTGCAAAGGTTTGTGACAAGGTTAGTTCCAGAACTAAGGGGAATGTCCTATGAAGAAAGGTTGAGGGAAGTCGGCCTGACGGCACTGGAGGACAGGAGGGATAGGGGAGACATGATAACAACATACAAAATACTGCATGAAATAGACAAGGTGGACAGAGACAAGATGTTCCAGAGAGGGGACACAGAAACAGGGGGTCACTCTTGGTAGTTGAAGACTCAGATGAGTCACAGGGATGTTAGGAAGCAGTTCTTCAGTCATAGAGTGGTCAGGAAGTGGAACAGTCTGGCTAGCGATGTAGTGGATGCAGGGACCATACATAGCTTTAAGACGAGGTATGATAAAGGTCATGGAGCAGGGAGAGAGAGTACCTTGTAGAGTTCAGTGAAGAGGCAGGGCCAGGAGCTGAGTCTCGACCCCTGCAACCACAATTAGGTAAATTAGGTGAGTATCTGGCTGTAGTCTAGTGGCCTGCACACCTGTCTGTAGTCTAGTGGCCTGCACATATGGCTGTAGTCTAGTGGCCTGCACACCTGGCTATAGTCTAGTGGCCTGCACACCTGGCTGTAGTCTAGTGGCCTGTACCCCTGGCTGTAGTCTAGTGGCCTGTACCCCTGGCTGTAGTCTAGTGGCCTGCACACCTGGCTATAGTCTAGTGGCTTGCACACCTGGCTGTAGTCTAGTGGCCTGTACCCCTGGCTGTAGTCTAGTGGCCTGTACCCCTGGCTGTAGTCTAGTGGCCTGCACACCTGGCTGTAGTCTAGTGACCTGCATACCTGGCTGTAGCATTATAACCACTTATTAATAACCAAGAAAGGCAGCAGAGAGTATATATTTATATTTCCTTCACCAAACAGTAATCAAGTAGGTACAATATATACATCCTGTGTACAATATATACATCCTGTGTACAATATATACATCCTGTGTACAATATATACATCCTGTGTACAATATATACATCCTGTGTACAATATATACATCCTGTGTACAATATATACATCCTGTGTACAATATATACATCCTGTGTACAATATATACATCCTGTGTACAATATATACATCCTGTGTACAATATATACATCCTGTGTACAGTATATACTGATATGTATAAAAAGGCAAGTACAAGTAAAAGACACTGTGAGAACCGTAGTGACCAGACTTGAAGGTAAGTCTGTCAAGGACGATTGACAAGTGTACCACATCGCTTCACAATGCTTGCAGTCTTCATTGTGATTGGCTGGTTCAACCAAAGACCTGGTATAACAACGAGGCCCCTGCTCGTTGCACCCTCAGCACCCATTACGCACTACCACCCCTTCCCCTCCACCACATATTAACCACTACCACTCATCCCCCTCTACCACCCATCCCCCATTACCACTCCCCCTTTACCTTCCAATCCCATTCTAAAACTCCTCTACCTCTACCACTCCCTCCCCCTCTACCACCCCCTACCACCCATCCCCCTCTACCACCCCCCTACCACCCATCCCCCTCTACCACCCCCTTCCACCCATCCCCCTCTACCACCCCCCTACCACCCATCCCCCTCTACCACCCCCCTACCACCCATCCCCCTCTACTACCCATCCCTCTCTACCACCCCTCCCCTATAGCAAACATCCCCATTTACCACCCCTCCCCCTCTACCACCCATCCCCGTCTACCACCTCTTCCTCTCTACCACCCATTACCTTCTACCACCCATCCCCAATACCACCCCTCCCCTCTACCACCCATTCCCCTTTACAACCCCCCTCTACCACCCATCCCTACTACCACTCATCCATCAGTTCACCCGTCCCCCACTACCACCCATTTCCCTCTGAACCCCATCCCACTATACTACCCATTACCCACTAACACCCATCCCCGCTAACACCCATCCCCATTACAATAAATCCCCACTACCACCACCCTCCTACCACCTATCCCCCACTGCCACCCATCCCCCACTACCACCCCTCCTCTCTCCCACCCCTCTTCAACTACCACACAATCTCCATTACAACCCCTCCGCCACTACCACCCCTTCCCCACTACCACCCATCCCCCACTAAAACCCTTCCCCACCGCCACCCATCCCCCACTACCACACATCCCCCACAACCACTCCTCCACCACTACCACCCCTCCCCCACTACCACCCATCCCCACTACCACTCATACCCCACTACCACATCCCCCAATACCACTCATCCACGACTACCACCCATCCACCACTACCACCCATCCACCACTACCACCCATCCCCCACTACCACACATCCCCCAATACCACTCATCCACCACTACCACCCATCCACCACTACCAACCATCCACCACAACCACCCATCCTCCACTACCACCCATCCACCACAACCACCCATCCTCCACTACACCCATCCACCACTACCACCCATCCACCACTACCACCCACCCACCACTACCACAGATTCGCTACTACCACCCACCCACCACTACCACCCATCCACCACTACCACCCACCCACCACTACCACCTGGTACCAACAACACTACCTGGTACCATCAACAGTATCGGGTACCATCAACACTACCTGGTACCATCAACACTAGCTGGTTTCATCAACACTACCTGGTACCATAACACTACCTTCTACCATCGACACTACCTGGTACCATCAACACTACCTGGTACCATCAACACTACCTGGTACCATAACACTACCTGGTACCCTCAACACTACCTGGTACCATCAACACTACCTGGTACCATCAACACTACCTGGTACCATCAACACTACCTCTAACCATTAACATAACCTGGCACCATAACACTACCTGGTACCATCAACATTATCTGGTACCATCAACACTACCTAGTACCATAACACTAACTGTTACCATCACACTTACCTGGTACAAAAACATTACCTGGTACCATAGCACTACCTCATATCATCAACACTACCTGGTACCATAACACTTCCTGGTCCCATAACACTACCTGGTACCATCAGCACTACCTGGTACCATCAACACTACTTGGTACCATAAACACTACATGGTACCATCAACGTTTCTTGATGTCATCAACACCTCAATTACTGGGAGCGCTTGAGGTTCCTAAACCTGTATTCCCTGGAACGCAGGCGGGAGAGATACATGATTATATACACCTGGAAAATCCTAGAGGGACTAGTACCGAACTTGCACACGAAAATCACTCACTACGAAAGCAAAAGACTTGGCAGACGATGCAACATCCCCCCAATGAAAAGCAGGGGTGTCACTAGCACGTTAAGAGACCATACAATAAGTGTCAGGGGCCCGAGACTGTTCAACTGCCTCCCAGCATACATAAGGGGGATTACCAACAGATCCCTGGTAGTCTTCAAGCTGGCACTGGACAAGCACCTAAAGTCGGTTCCTGACATTGGTTTGCGTGCAGCCAGCAGTAACAGCCTGGTTGATCAGGCTCTGATCCACCAGGAGGCCTGGTCACAGGGGGCGTTGACCCCTGGAACTCTCTCCAGGTAAACTCCAGGTAAACACTACCTGGTACCTTCAACACTACCTTGTACCATCATCATTACCTGGTGCCATCAACAATACCTGGTACCATAAAACTACCTAGTACCATCAACACTACCTGGTACCATAACACTACATGGAACCTGAAAACTTTCTAGTACCATAACACTACCTGGTATCAAGACTACCTGGTACCATCAACACTACTTGGAATCATTAAGACTTTCTGGTGCGCTCAAGACTTCTTGCTACCATCAACACTACCTGGTACCATCAACACTACCTCGTATCATCAACACTACCTGGTACCATAACATTACCTGGTACCATAAAACTACCTAGTACCATCAACACTACCTGGTACCATAGCACTACATGGAACCTGAAAACTTTCTAGTACCATAACACTACCTGGTATCAAGACTACCTGGTACCATCAACACTACTTGGTACCATTAAGACTTTCTGGTGCGCTCAAGACTTCTTGCTACCATCAACACTACCTGGTACCATCAACACTACCTGGTACCACCAACACTACCTGGTACCACCAACACTACCTGGTACCACCAACACTACCTGGTACCACCAACACTACCTGGTACCATCAACACTACCTGGTACCATCAACACTACCTGGTACCATCAACACTACCTGGTACCACCAACACTACCTGGTACCACCAACACTACCTGGTACCACCAACACTACCTGGTACCATCAACACTACCTGGTACCATCAACACTCCGTTTTATCATCAACACTACATGGAATCAACACCATCTGGTACCAACACTAGCTGGTACCTTCAACACTACCCGGTACCACCAACACTACCTGGTACTATAACACTACTTGTTATCATCAACACTACCTTGTACCATCAACACTACCTGGTACCATAACACTACCTGGTACCATCAACACTGCCTGGTACCATCAACACTACCTGGTACCAAAACACTACCTGGTACCATCAACACTACCTGGAACCATAACATTACCTGGCACCATAACACTACTCGGTACCATCAACACTACCTGGTACCATAACACTTCTTGGTATCATCAACACTACCTAGTACCATCAACACTACCTGGTGCCATCAACACTACCTGGTACCATCAACATTACCTGGTACCATCAACACTACCTGGTAACATAACACTACCTGGTACCATAACACTACCTGGTACCATCAACACTATATTTATACCATCAACAGTACCTGGTACCATAACACTACCAGGTACCATCAGCACTACCTGGTACCATAACACTTTTTGGTATCATCAACACTACCTGGTGCCATCAACACTACCTGGTACCATCAATATTACCTGGTATCATCAACACTACCTAGTATCATCAACACTACCTGGCACCATAACACTACCTGGTACCATAACACTACCTGCTACCATCAACACTATATTTGTACCATCAACAGGTACAATAACACTACCAGGAACCATTACACTACCTGGTATCATAAACACTGCCTGTTACAATAACACTACCTGGTACCATAACGCTTCCTGGTAAAATAACACTACCTGGTACCATAACACTACCTGCTACCATCAACACCCCCTTGTATCATCAACACTACCTGGTACCATAACGCTACTTGGTACCGTCAACATTACCTGGTACCATCAACATTATGTGGTGCCATCAACACTAACTTGTACTATCAGCACTACCTGGTACCATCAACACTTCCTGTTACCATAACACTACCTGGCACCATAACACTACCTGGTACCATCAACACTTCCTGTTACCATAACACTACCTGGCACCATAACACTACCTGGTACCATAAAACTACCTGGTACCATAACACTACCTGGTACCATAACACTTCCTGGTACCTTAACACTACCTGGTACCATAACACTTCCTGGTACCATAAAACTACCTGGTACCATAACACTACCTGGTACCATAACACTTCCTGGTACCTTAACACTACCTGGTACCATAACACTTCCTGGTACCATAACACTACCTGGTACCATAAAACTTCCTGGTACCATAAAAGTACCTGCTAACATAACACTACCTGCTACCATAACACTACCTGGTACCATAACACTACCTGGTACCATAACACTTCCTGGTACCATAAAACTACCTGCTAACATAACACTACCTGCTACCATAACACTACATGCTACCATAACACTTCCTGGTACCATAACACTACCTGGTACCATTAACACTACCTGGTACCATAACAGTTCCTGGTACCATAACACTTCCTGGTACCATAACATTACCTGGTACCATAACACTTCCTGGTACCATAACACTTCCTGGTACCTTAACACTACATGGTACCATAACACTACCTGGTACGATAACACTATCTGGTATCATAACACTACCTGGTACCACAATACTACCTGGTACCCTAAGACTTCCTGGTACCATAATACTTCCATGTACCATAACACTACCTGGTGCCATAACACTCCCTGGTACCATAACACTACCTGGTACCATAACACTACCTGGTACCATAACACTACCTGGTACCATAACACTTCCAGGTACCATAACACTTCCTGGTACCATAACATTACCTGGTACCATAACACATAACACTACCTGGTACCATAACACTTCCTGGCACCATAACAGTACCTGGTACCATAACACTTCCTGGTACCATAACACTACCTGATACCATAACACTACCCGGTACCATAACACTTCCTGGTACCATAACATTTCCTTGTACCATAACGCTACCTGGTACCATAACACTGCCTGGTACCATAACACTACGTGGTACCATAACACTACGTGGTACCATAACACTACCTGGTACCATAACACTACCTGGTACCTTAACACTACCTTGTACCATAACACTGCCTGGTACCATAACACTACGTGGTACCATAACACTACCTGGTACCATAACACTACCTGGTACCATAACACTACCTGGTACCATAACACTACCTGGTACCTTAACACTTCCTGGTACCATAACACTACCTGGTACCATAACACTACCCAGTACCATAACGCTACCTGGTACCATAACACTACCTGGTTCCATAACAGTTCCTGGTAGCATAACACTACCTGGTACCATAACACTACCTGGTACCATAACACTACCTGGTACCTTAACACTTCCTGGTACCATAACACTACCTGGTACCATTTCACTACCCAGTACCATAACGCTACCTGGTACCATAACACTACCTGGTTCCATAACAGTTCCTGGTAGCATAACACTACCTGGTACCATAACACTACCTGGTACTATAACACTACCTGGTACCATAACGCTACCTGGTACCATAACACTACCTGGTACCATAACTCTACCTGGTACCATAACACTACCTGGTACCATAACGCTACCTGGTACCATAACACTACCTGGTACCATAACACTACCTGGTAGCATAACACTACCTGGTACCATAACACTACCTGGTACCATAACACTACCTGGTACCATAACTCTACCTGGTACCATAACACTACCTGGTACCATAACACTACCTGGTACCATAACACTACCTGGTACCATAACACTACCTGGTACCATAACACTACCTGGTACCATAACACTACCTGGTACCATAACACTACCTGGTACCATAACACTACCTGGTACCATAACACTACCTGGTACCATAACACTACCTGGTACCATAACACTACCTGGTACCATAACTCTACCTGGTACCATAACACTACCTGGTACCATAACACTACCTGGTACCATAACACTACCTGGTACCATAACACTACCTGGTACCATAACACTACCTGGTACCATAACACTACCTGGTACCATAACACTACCTGGTACCATAACACTACCTGGTACCATAACACTACCTGGTACCATAACACTACCTGGTACCATAACACTACCTGGTACCATAACACTACCTGGTACCATAACTCTACCTGGTACCATAACTCTACCTGGGACACTCATCTATTTTTCTAGTTCCTTCTCAGCTGCACTTATTCCTCACCCCCTTGTCTACACCCCTCTCTCCTCAGCCCTCTCCTCATCCCTCTCCTCAGCCCTCTCCTCTGCACTCTCATCAGTAGTCTTCTCAGCAGTCTCTTCAGCACTATCCTCAGCCCTCTCCTCCTCAGCAATGACCTCAGCAGTCTCCTCAGCAGTCTCCTCAGTCCTCTCCTCCTCAGCACTCTCTTCAACCTTCCTTCTCTCCCCATCGTGTCCCCCACTCGTGCCAGCACTTGTCCCTCTCCCTCTCCACTCTCCACCTCTCACCTGCAGCTATAACAAGGACCTCAGGTACTTCTGGAGTGCTGTATTAATTCCAGTGTGTGTGTGTGTGTGTGTGTGTGTGTGTGTGTGTGTGTGTGTGTGTGTGTGTGTGTGTGTGTGTGTGTGTGTGTGTGTGTGTGTGTGTGTGTGTGTGTGGGTGAACATAATCGTGTATAAGACAGTAATGTGATATGGTTGGTGGTAGTGATAATCTTGGCAGCAGTCAGGAGCAGGTTGCCAGCCATAACTTGTGGGTTGAAGGTTCCAGTAAAGGAAGATACATCAAGGTATGGAAGGTTAATAGAGAAGATTTGAAGGGAGAAAATCGCTTTTCTGTTCTCCAGGACGAATGTACTTCCATAGTCATTGAGGATAAAGGTACCACTAACTCATCTGTTAATAAAGGTAAGAATATCCCTGTGTTTTGTGACTCACACGTAAGATATATTGACTGTGTTTTCTGTAACAGAGATGGCACGTATTTATTATAAACCTTGTATGATTCTTAGTGCAGTTTTCCCAGGCAGAGGTGAGGATTTAGCGTGTTCATGACTATTTCCCAGGATATGTTTGATTCTTGATTAATTTTGTCCCAGTTAGTTCTACGGTTGTCAGAGTCAACTTCTCGTACATTATTGCTGGAGTTCCCAACTCTGAGTTTATAATAATTTGAACTTCTGTGATTTTGTGGGCAGAGTATTGATCTAGAAGGGCGAGACAGAGAGTGTGTGTCCCAGGAGCTGGTGTTAGTGACATAGTAATAGGTTGTATAATATAATGTTAGGTAATGGGAACAAGCCCATTATCTGCCTGAGTGTTGGTAGTAACGATGCTGGGAGGGACAGAAGACAGGAACTGCTAGATAAGTACGGCACAGTTGTAGATTTAATAAGTTCTGAAAACAGGGACCTCATTAAATGCAGCATTTTGCCTAGAAGAGGAGTGGGCAATGAATGTGTATCAAGGGCAACTGGTGAAAATTGTTGGCCAGACAAGAATATACGAATACAAGAAGGAAAGAGCACTACAACAGGTCTACTGGCCCAAGCTAAGCAGGTCCACCTCACACTCACTCACGTATTTGTCTAACCTATTTTTAAACCTACAAAAGGTTTTCTCTTCAGTGGCACTACTCGGGAGTTTATGTCACTCAACCACAACTCTTATTTATGTCCTCTTTAATTGTCATGTACTGTAAAGAACTTGCAGTTCCATTCATTCACAACTGGGACAATTTCTGTCGTAATCACGATATGTATGCGAGGGCTGGGGTACATGTCTCTGGAGCAGGAGTGGCAGTGTTAGCTGACACTGTCCAAGTGGCCAGTGTTGACTGGTGCAGGAGTGGCAGTGTTAGCTGACACTGTCCAAGTGGCCAGTGTTGACTGGTGCAGGAGTGGCAGTGTTAGCTGACACTGTCCAAGTGGCCAGTGTTGACTGGTGCAGGAGTGGCAGTGTTAGCTGACACTGTCCAAGTAGCCAGTGTTGACTGGTGCAGGAGTGGCAGTGTTAGCTGACACTGTCCAAGTGGCCAGTGTTGACTGGTGCAGGAGTGGCAGTGTTAGCTGACACTGTCCAAGTAGCCAGTGTTGACTGGTGCAGGAGTGGCAGTGTTAGCTGACACTGTCCAAGTGGCCAGTGTTGACTGGTGCAGGAGTGGCAGTGTTAGCTGACACTGTCCAAGTGGCCAGTGTTGACTGGTGCAGGAGTGGCAGTGTTAGCTGACACTGTCCAAGTGGCCAGTGTTGACTGGTGCAGGAGTGGCAGTGTTAGCTGACACTGTCCAAGTGGCCAGTGTTGACTGGTGCAGGAGTGGCAGTGTTAGCTGACACTGTCCAAGTGGCCAGTGTTGACTGGTGCAGGAGTGGCAGTGTTAGCTGACACTGTCCAAGTGGCCAGTGTTGACTGGTGCAGGAGTGGCAGTGTTAGCTGACACTGTCCAAGTGGCCAGTGTTGACTGGTGCAGGAGTGGCAGTGTTAGCTGACACTGTCCAAGTGGCCAGTGTTGACTGGTGCAGGAGTGGCAGTGTTAGCTGACACTGTCCAAGTGGCCAGTGTTGACTGGTGCAGGAGTGGCAGTGTTAGCTGACACTGTCCAAGTGGCCAGTGTTGACTGGTGCAGGAGTGGCAGTGTTAGCTGACACTGTCCAAGTGGCCAGTGTTGACTGGTGCAGGAGTGGCAGTGTTAGCTGACACTGTCCAAGTGGCCAGTGTTGACTGGTGCAGGAGTGGCAGTGTTAGCTGACTCTGTCCAAGTGGCCAGTGTTGACTGGGGCAGGAGTGGCAGTGTTAGCTGACACTGTCCAAGTGGCCAGAGTTGACTGGTGCAGGAGTGGCAGTGTTAGCTCACTCTGTCCAAGTGGCCAGTGTTGACTGATGCAGGAGTGGCAGTGTTAGCTGACACTGTCCAAGTGGCCAGTGTTGACTGGTGCAGGAGTGACAGTGTTAGCTCACTCTGTCCAAGTGGCCAGTGTTGACTGGTGCAGGAGTGGCAGTGTTAGCTGACACTGTCCAAGTGGCCAGTGTTGACTGGTGCAGGAGTGGCAGTGTTAGCTGACACTGTCCAAGTGGCCAGTGTTGACTGGTGCAGGAGTGGCAGTGTTAGCTGACACTGTCCAAGTGGCCAGTGTTGACTGGTGCAGGAGTGGCAGTGTTAGCTGACACTGTCCAAGTGGCCAGTGTTGACTGGTGCAGGAGTGGCAGTGTTAGCTGACTCTGTCCAAGTGGCCAGTGTTGACTGGTGCAGGAGTGGCAGTATTAGCTGACACTGTCCAAGTGGCCAGTGTTGACTGGTGCAGGAGTGGCAGTGTTAGCTGACTCTGTCCAAGTGGCCAGTGTTGACTGGTGCAGGAGTGGCAGTGTTAGCTGACACTGTCCAAGTGGCCAGTGTTGACTGGTGCAGGAGTGGCAGTGTTAGCTGACTCTGTCCAAGTGGCCAGTGTTGACTGGTGCAGGAGTGGCAGTGTTAGCTGACACTGTCCAAGTGGCCAGTGTTGACTGGTGCAGGAGTGGCAGTGTTAGCTGACTCTGTCCAAGTGGCCAGTGTTGACTGGTGCAGGAGTGGCAGTGTTAGCTGACACTGTCCAAGTGGCCAGTGTTGAATGGTGCAGGAGTGGCAGTGTTAGCTGACTCTGTCCAAGTGGCCAGTGTTGACTGGGGCAGGAGTGGCAGTGTTAGCTCACTCTGCCCAAGTGGCCAGTGTTGACTGGTGCAGGAGTGGCAGTGTTAGCTGACACTGTCCAAGTGGCCAGTGTTGACTGGTGCAGGAGTGGCAGTGTTAGCTAACTCTGTCCAAGTGGCCAGTGTTGACTGGGGCAGGAGTGGCAGTGTTAGCTCACTCTGTCCAAGTGGCCAGTGTTGAATGGGGCAGGAGTGGCAGTGTTAGCTCACTCTGTCCAAGTGGCCAGTGTTGACTGGTGCAGGAGTGGCAGTGTTAGCAGACTCTGTCCAAGTGGCCAGTGTTGACTGGTGCAGGAGTGGCAGTGATAGCTGACTCTGTCCAAGTGGCCAGTGTTGACTGGTGCAGGAGTGGCAGTGTTAGCTGACACTGTCCAAGTGGCCAGTGTTGACTGGGGCAGGAGTGGCAGTGTTAGCTGACACTGTCCAAGTGGCCAGTGTCGACTGGGGCAGGAGTGGCAGTGTTAGCTCACTCTGTCCAAGTGGCCAGTGTTGACTGGTGCAGGAGTGGCAGTGTTAGCTGACTCTGTCCAAGTGGCCAGTGTTGACTGGTGCAGGAGTGGCAGTGTTAGCTGACTCTGTCCAAGAGGCCAGTGTTGACTGGTGCAGGAGTGGCAGTGTTTGCTGACACTGTCCAAGTGGCCAGTGTTGACTGGGGCAGGAGTGGCAGTGTTAGCTGACACTGTCCAAATGGCCAGTGTTGACTGGGGCAGGAGTGGCAGTGTTAGCTGACACTGTCCAAGTGGCCAGTGTTGACTGGTGCAGGAGTGGCAGTGTTAGCTGACTCTGTCCAAGTGGCCAGTGTTGACTGGTGCAGGAGTGGCAGTGTTAGCTGACACTGTCCAAGTGGCCAGTGTTGACTGGGGCAGGAGTGGCAGTTTTAGCTGACACTGTCCAAGTGGCCAGTGTTGACTGGGGCAGGAGTGGCAGTGTTAGCTGACTCTGTCCAAGTGGCCAGTGTTGACTGGTGCAGGAGTGGCAGTGTTAGCTGACACTGTCCAAGTGGCCAGTGTTGACTGGTGCAGGAGTGGCAGTGTTAGCTGACACTGTCCAAGTGGCCAGTGTTGACTGGTGCAGGAGTGGCAGTGTTAGCTGACACTGTCCAAGTGGCCAGTGTTGACTGGGGAAGGAGTGGCAGTGTTAGCTGACTCTGTCCAAGTGGCCAGTGTTGACTGGGGCAGGAGTGGCAGTGTTAGCTGACACTGTCCAAGTGGCCAGTGTTGACTGGTGCAGGAGTGGCAGTGTTAGCTGACACTGTCCAAGTGGCCAGTGTTGACTGGGGCAGGAGTGACAGTGTTAGCTGACACTGTCCAAGTGGCCAGTGTTGACTGGTGCAGGAGTGGCAGTGTTAGATGACACTGTCCAAGTGGCCAGTGTTGACTGGTGCAGGAGTGGCAGTGTTAGCTGACACTGTCCAAGTGGCCAGTGTTGACTGGTGCAGGAGTGGCAGTGTTAGCTGACTCTGTCCAAGTGGCCAGTGTTGACTGGTGCAGGAGTGGCAGTGTTAGCTGACACTGTCCAAGTGGCCAGTGTTGACTGGGGCAGGAGTGGCAGTGTTAGCTGACACTGTCCAAGTGGCCAGTGTTGACTGGGGCAGGAGTCGCAGTGTTAGCTGACACTGTCCAAGTGGCCAGTGTTGACTGGGGCAGGAGTGGCAGTGTTTGCTGACACTGTCCAAGTGGCCAGTGTTGACTGGTGCAGGAGTGGCAGTGTTAGCTGACACTGTCCAAGTGGCCAGTGTTGACTGGTGCAGGAGTGGCAGTGTTAGCTGACACTGTTCAAGTGGCCAGTGTTGACTGGTGCAGGAGTGGCAGTGTTACCTGACACTGTTCAAGTGGCCAGTGTTGACTGGTGCAGGAGTGGCAGTGTTAGCTGACACTGTCCAAGTGGCCAGTGTTGACTGGTGCAGGAGTGGCAGTGTTAGCTGACACTGTTCAAGTGGCCAGTGTTGACTGGTGCAGGAGTGGCAGTGTTAGCTGACACTGTCCAAGTGGCCAGTGTTGACTGGTGCAGGAGTGGCAGTGTTAGCTGACTCTGTCCAAGTGGCCAGTGTTGACTGGGGCAGGAGTGGCAGTGTTAGCTGACACTGTCCAAGTGGCCAGTGTTGACTGGTGCAGGAGTGGCAGTGTTAGCTCACTCTGTCCAAGTGGCCAGTGTTGACTGATGCAGGAGTGGCAGTGTTAGCTGACACTGTCCAAGTGGCCAGTGTTGACTGGTGCAGGAGTGACAGTGTTAGCTCACTCTGTCCAAGTGGCCAGTGTTGACTGGTGCAGGAGTGGCAGTGTTAGCTGACACTGTCCAAGTGGCCAGTGTTGACTGGTGCAAGAGTGGCAGTGTTAGCTGACACTGTCCAAGTGGCCAGTGTTGACTGGTGCAGGAGTGGCAGTGTTAGCTGACACTGTCCAAGTGGCCAGTGTTGACTGGTGCAGGAGTGGCAGTGTTAGCTGACACTGTCCAAGTGGCCAGTGTTGACTGGTGCAGGAGTGGCAGTGTTAGCTGACACTGTCCAAGTGGCCAGTGTTGACTGGTGCAGGAGTGGCAGTATTAGCTGACACTGTCCAAGTGGCCAGTGTTGACTGGTGCAGGAGTGGCAGTGTTAGCTGACTCTGTCCAAGTGGCCAGTGTTGACTGGTGCAGGAGTGGCAGTGTTAGCTGACACTGTCCAAGTGGCCAGTGTTGACTGGTGCAGGAGTGGCAGTGTTAGCTGACTCTGTCCAAGTGGCCAGTGTTGACTGGTGCAGGAGTGCCAGTGTTAGCTGACACTGTCCAAGTGGCCAGTGTTGACTGGTGCAGGAGTGGCAGTGTTAGCTGACTCTGTCCAAGTGGCCAGTGTTGACTGGTGCAGGAGTGGCAGTGTTAGCTGACACTGTCCAAGTGGCCAGTGTTGAATGGTGCAGGAGTGGCAGTGTTAGCTGACTCTGTCCAAGTGGCCAGTGTTGACTGGGGCAGGAGTGGCAGTGTTAGCTCACTCTGCCCAAGTGGCCAGTGTTGACTGGTGCAGGAGTGGCAGTGTTAGCTGACACTGTCCAAGTGGCCAGTGTTGACTGGTGCAGGAGTGGCAGTGTTAGCTAACTCTGTCCAAGTGGCCAGTGTTGACTGGGGCAGGAGTGGCAGTGTTAGCTCACTCTGTCCAAGTGGCCAGTGTTGACTGGGGCAAGAGTGGCAGTGTTAGCTCACTCTGTCCAAGTGGCCAGTGTTGACTGGTGCAGGAGTGGCAGTGTTAGCAGACTCTGTCCAAGTGGCCAGTGTTGACTGGTGCAGGAGTGGCAGTGTTAGCTGACACTGTCCAAGTGGCCAGTGTTGACTGGTGCAGGAGTGGCAGTGTTAGCTGACTCTGTCCAAGTGGCCAGTGTTGACTGGTGCAGGAGTGGCAGTGTTAGCTGACACTCTCCAAGTGGCCAGTGTTGACTGGGGCAGGAGTGGCAGTTTTAGCTGACACTGTCCAAGTGGCCAGTGTTGACTGGGGCAGGAGTGGCAGTGTTAGCTGACTCTGTCCAAGTGGCCAGTGTTGACTGGTGCAGGAGTGGCAGTGTTAGCTGACACTGTCCAAGTGGCCAGTGTTGACTGGTGCAGGAGTGGCAGTGTTAGCTGACACTGTCCAAGTGGCCAGTGTTGACTGGTGCTGGAGAGGCAGTGTTAGCTGACACTGTCCAAGTGGCCAGTGTTGACTGGGGAAGGAGTGGCAGTGTTAGCTGACTCTGTCCAAGTGGCCAGTGTTGACTGGGGCAGGAGTGGCAGTGTTAGCTGACACTGTCCAAGTGGCCAGTGTTGACTGGTGCAGGAGTGGCAGTGTTAGCTGACACTGTCCAAGTGGCCAGTGTTGACTGGGGCAGGAGTGACAGTGTTAGCTGACACTGTCCAAGTGGCCAGTGTTGACTGGTGCATGAGTGGCAGTGTTAGATGACACTGTCCAAGTGGCCAGTGTTGACTGGTGCAGGAGTGGCAGTGTTAGCTGACACTGTCCAAGTGGCCAGTGTTGACTGGTGCAGGAGTGGCAGTGTTAGCTGACACTGTCCAAGTGGCCAGTGTTGACTGGGGCAGGAGTGGCAGTGTTAGCTGACTCTGTCCAAGTGGCCAGTGTTGACTGGTGCAGGAGTGGCAGTGTTAGCTGACACTGTCCAAGTGGCCAGTGTTGACTGGTGCAGGAGTGGCAGTGTTAGCTGACACTGTCCAAGTGGCCAGTGTTGACTGGGGCAGGAGTCGCAGTGTTAGCTGACACTGTCCAAGTGGCCAGTGTTGACTGGGGCAGGAGTGGCAGTGTTAGCTGACACTGTCCAAGTGGCCAGTGTTGACTGGTGCAGGAGTGGCAGTGTTAGCTGACACTGTCCAAGTGGCCAGTGTTGACTGGTGCAGGAGTGGCAGTGTTAGCTGACACTGTCCAAGTGGCCAGTGTTGACTGGTGCAGGAGTGGCAGTGTTAGCTGACACTGTCCAAGTGGCCAGTGTTGACTGGGGCAGGAGTGGCAGTGTTAGCTGACACTGTCCAAGTGGCCAGTGTTGACTGGTGCAGGAGTGGCAGTGTTAGCTGACACTGTCCAAGTGGCCAGTGTTGACTGGTGCAGGAGTGGCAGTGTTAGCTGACTCTGTCCAAGTGGCCAGTGTTGACTGGTGCAGGAGTGGCAGTGTTAGCTGACACTGTTCAAGTGGCCAGTGTTGACTGGTGCAGGAGTGGCAGTGTTAGCTGACTCTGTCCAAGTGACCAGTGTTGACTGGTGCAGGAGTGGCAGTGTTAGCTGACTCTGTCCAAGTGGCCAGTGTTGACTGGTGCAGGAGTGGTAGTGTTAGCTGACACTGTCCAAGTGGCCAGTGTTGACTGGTGCAGGAGTGGCAGTGTTAGCTGACACTGTCCAAGTGGCCAGTGTTGACTGGTGCAGGAGTGGCAGTGTTAGCTGACACTGTCCAAGTGGCCAGTGTTGACTGGGGTGGGAGTGGCAGTGTTAGCTGACACTGTCCAAGTGGCCAGTGTTGACTGGTGCAGGAGTGGCAGTGTTAGCTGACTCTGTCCAAGTGGCCAGTGTTGACTGGTGCAGGAGTGGCAGTGTTAGCTGACTCTGTCCAAGTGGCCAGTGTTGACTGGTGCAGGAGTGGCAGTGTTAGCTGACTCTGTCCAAGTGGCCAGTGTTGACTGGTGCAGGAGTGGCAGTGTTAGCTGACACTGTCCAAGTGGCCAGTGTTGACTGGTGCAGGAGTGGCAGTGTTAGCTGACACTGTCCAAGTGGCCAGTGTTGACTGGTGCAGGAGTGGCAGTCTTAGCTGACACTGTCCAAGTGGCCAGTGTTGACTGGGGCAGGAGTGGCAGTGTTAGCTGACACTGTCCAAGTGGCCAGTGTTGACTGGTGCAGGAGTGGCAGTGTTAGCTGACACTGTCCAAGTGGCCAGTGTTGACTGGGGCAGGAGTGGCAGTGTTAGCTGACACTGTCCAAGTGGCCAGTGTTGACTGGTGCAGGAGTGGCAGTGTTAGCTGACACTGTCCAAGTGGCCAGTGTTGACTGGTGCAGGAGTGGCAGTGTTAGCTGACTCTGTCCAAGTGGCCAGTGTTGACTGGTGCAGGAGTGGCAGTGTTAGCTGACACTGTCCAAGTGGCCAGTGTTGACTGGTGCAGGAGTGGCAGTGTTAGCTGACACTGTCCAAGTGGCCAGTGTTGACTGGTGCAGGAGTGGCAGTGTTAGCTGACACTGTCCAAGTGGCCAGTGTTGACTGGTGCAGGAGTGGCAGTGTTAGCTGACACTGTCCAAGTGGCCAGTGTTGACTGGTGCAGGAGTGGCAGTGTTAGCTGACACTGTCCAAGTGGCCAGTGTTGACTGGTGCAGGAGTGGCAGTGTTAGCTGACACTGTCCAAGTGGCCAGTGTTGACTGGGGCAGGAGTGGCAGTGTTAGCTGACACTGTCCAAGTGGCCAGTGTTGACTGGTGCAGGAGTGGCAGTGTTAGCTGACTCTGTCCAAGTGGCCAGTGTTGACTGGTGCAGGAGTGGCAGTGTTAGCTGACACTGTCCAAGTGGCCAGTGTTGACTGGTGCAGGAGTGGCAGTGTTAGCTGACACTGTCCAAGTGGCCAGTGTTGACTGGTGCAGGAGTGGCAGTGTTAGCTGACTCTGTCCAAGTGGCCAGTGTTGACTGGGGCAGGAGTGGCAGTGTTAGCTGACACTGTCCAAGTGGCCAGTGTTGACTGGTGCAGGAGTGGCAGTGTTAGCTGACTCTGTCCAAGTGGCCAGTGTTGACTGGTGCAGGAGTGGCAGTGTTAGCTGACACTGTCCAAGTGGCCAGTGTTGACTGGTGCAGGAGTGGCAGTGTTAGCTGACACTGTCCAAGTGGCCAGTGTTGACTGGTGCAGGAGTGGCAGTGTTAGCTGACACTGTCCAAGTGGCCAGTGTTGACTGGTGCAGGAGTGGCAGTGTTAGCTGACTCTGTCCAAGTGGCCAGTGTTGACTGGTGCAGGAGTGGCAGTGTTAGCTGACTCTGTCCAAGTGGCCAGTGTTGACTGGGGCAGGAGTGGCAGTGTTAGCTGACACTGTCCAAGTGGCCAGTGTTGACTGGTGCAGGAGTGGCAGTGTTAGCTGACACTGTCCAAGTGGCCAGTGTTGACTGGTGCAGGAGTGGCAGTGTTAGCTGACACTGTCCAAGTGGCCAGTGTTGACTGGTGCAGGAGTGGCAGTGTTAGCTGACACTGTCCAAGTGGCCAGTGTTGACTGGTGCAGGAGTGGCAGTGTTAGCTGACTCTGTCCAAGTGGCCAGTGTTGACTGGGGCAGGAGTGGCAGTGTTAGCTGACACTGTCCAAGTGGCCAGTGTTGACTGGTGCAGGAGTGGCAGTGTTAGCTGACACTGTCCAAGTGGCCAGTGTTGACTGGTGCAGGAGTGGCAGTGTTAGCTGACACTGTCCAAGTGGCCAGTGTTGACTGGTGCAGGAGTGGCAGTGTTAGCTGACACTGTCCAAGTGGCCAGTGTTGACTGGTGCAGGAGTGGCAGTGTTAGCTGACTCTGTCCAAGTGGCCAGTGTTGACTGGGGCAGGAGTGGCAGTGTTAGCTGACACTGTCCAAGTGGCCAGTGTTGACTGGGGCAGGAGTGGCAGTGTTAGCTCACTCTGTCCAAGTGGCCAGTGTTGACTGGTGCAGGAGTGGCAGTGTTAGCTGACACTGTCCAAGTGGCCAGTGTTGACTGGTGCAGGAGTGGCAGTGTTAGCTGACACTGTCCAAGTGGCCAGTGTTGACTGGTGCAGGAGTGGCAGTGTTAGCTGACTCTGTCCAAGTAGCCAGTGTTGACTGGTGCAGGAGTGGCAGTGTTAGCTGACACTGTCCAAGTGGCCAGTGTTGACTGGGGCAGGAGTGGCAGTGTTAGCTGACACTGTCCAAGTAGCCAGTGTTGACTGGTGCAGGAGTGGCAGTGTTAGCTGACACTGTCCAAGTAGCCAGTGTTGACTGGTGCAGGAGTGGCAGTGTTAGCTGACACTGTCCAAGTGGCCAGTTTTGACTTGTGCAGGAGTGACAGTGTTAGCTGACACTGTCCAAGTGGCCAGTGTTGACTGGTGCAGGAGTGGCAGTGTTAGCTGACACTGTCCAAGTGGCCAGTGTTGACTGGTGCAGGAGTGACAGTGTTAGCTGACACTGTCCAAGTGGCCAGTGTTGACTGGGGCAGGAGTGGCAGTGTTAGCTGACACTGTCCAAGTGGCCAGTGTTGACTGGGGCAGGAGTGGCAGTGTTAGCTGACACTGTCCAAGTGGCCAGTGTTGACTGGTGCAGGAGTGGCAGTGTTAGCTGACACTGTCCAAGTGGCCAGTGTTGACTGGGGCAGGAGTGGCAGTGTTAGCTGACACTGTCCAAGTGGCCAGTGTTGATTGGGGCAGGAGTGGCAGTGTTAGCTGACACTGTCCAAGTGGCCAGTGTTGACTGGTGCAGGAGTGGCAGTGTTAGCTGACACTGTCCAAGTGGCCAGTGTTGACTGGTGCAGGAGTGGCAGTGTTAGCTGACACTGTCCAAGTGGCCAGTGTTGACTGGTGCAGGAGTGGCAGTGTTAGCTGACACTGTCCAAGTGGCCAGTGTTGACTGGTGCAGGAGTGGCAGTGTTTGCTGACACTGTCCAAGTGGCCAGTGTTGACTGATGCAGGAGTGGCAGTGTTAGCTGACACTGTCCAAGTGGCCAGTGTTGACTGGGGCAGGAGCGGCAGTGTTAGCTGACTCTGTCCAAGTGGCCAGTGTTGACTGGGGCAGGAGTGGCCAGTGTTGACTGGGGCAGAAGTGGCCAGTGTTGACTGGGGCAGAAGTGGCCAGTGTTGACTCGTCTAGCACTTTACACTCTCACTAGTCTCTGAAGACGTCGTGTCTCAACTTCTTCATTCTTACATCATCTATAATTCTTGATTATACAAACGAGGTTCAAGCTCAAGGTTGTATAGTGAACTTCCAGTGTCAGACGCTGCTGTCTTTCCCAGCTGACACCACTTGGCATCAAGGAACATTGCATGTGTTGTGATGAATGTTGTGATGAGTGTTGTGATGAGTGTTGTGATGAGTGTTGTGATGAGTGTTGTGATGAGTGTTGTGATGAGTTTTGTGATGAGTGTTGTGATGAGTGTTGTGATGAGTGTTGTGATGAGTGTTGTGATGAGTGTTGTGATGAGTGTTGTGATGAGTGTTGTGATGAGTGCTGTGATGAGTGCTGTGATGAGTGCTGTTACGAGTGTTGTGATGAGTGCTGTGATGAGTGTTGTGATGAGTGTTGTGATGAGTGTTGTGATGAGTGTTGTGATGAGTGTTGTGATGAGTACTGTGATGAGTGTTGTGATGAGTGCTGTGATGAGTGTTGTGATGAGTACTGTGATGAGTGTTGTGATGAGTGTTGTGATGAGTGTTGTAATGAGTGTTGTGATGAGTGTTGTGATGAGTGTTGTGATGAGTGTTGTGATGAGTGTTGTGATGAGTGTTGTGATGAGTGCTGTGATGAGTGTTGTGATGAGTGTTGTGATGAGTACTGTGATGAGTGTTGTGATGAGTGCTGTGATGAGTGTTGTGATGAGTACTGTGATGAGTGTTGTGATGAGTGTTGTGATGAGTGTTGTGATGAGTGTTGTGATGAGTGTTGTGATGAGTACTGTGATGAGTGTTGTGATGAGTGCTGTGATGAGTGTTGTGATGAGTACTGTGATGAGTGTTGTGATGAGTTTTGTGATGAGTGTTGTGATGAGTGTTGTGATGAGTGTTGTGATGAGTGCTGTGATGAGTGTTGTGATGAGTGTTGTGATGAGTACTGTGATGAGTGTTGTGATGAGTGCTGTGATGAGTGTTGTGATGAGTACTGTGATGAGTGTTGTGATGAGTGTTGTGATGAGTGTTGTGATGAGTGTTGTGATGAGTGTTGTGATGAGTGTTGTGATGAGTGTTGTGATGAGTGTTGTGATGAGTGTTGTGATGAGTGTTGTGATGAGTGTTGTGATGAGTGTTGTGATGAGTGTTGTGATGGGTGCTGTGATGAGTGTTGTGATGAGTGCTGTGATGAGTGTTGTGATGAATGTTGAGATGAGTGCTGTGATGAGTGCTGTGATGAGTGTTGTGATGAGTGTTGTGATGAATGTTGTGATGAGTACTGTGATGAGTGTTGTGATGAGTGTTGTGATGAGTGTTGTGATGAATGTTGTGATGAGTACTGTGATGAGTGTTGTGATGAGTACTGTGATGAGTGTTGTGATGAGTACTGTGATGAGTGTTGTGATGAGTGTTGTGATGAGTGTTGTGATGAGTGTTGTGATGAGTGTTGTGATGAGTGTTGTGATGAGTGTTGTGATGAGTACTGTGATGAGTGTTGTGATGAGTGTTGTGATGAGTGTTGTGATGAATGTTGTGATGAGTGTTGTGATGAATGTTGTGATGAGTACTGTGATGAGTGTTGTGATGAGTGTTGTGATGAGTGTTGTGATGAGTGTTGTGATGAGTGTTGTGATGAGTGTTGTGATGAGTGTTGTGATGAATGTTGTGATGAGTACTGTGATGAGTGTTGTGATGAGTGTTGTGATGAGTGTTGTGATGAATGTTGTGATGAGTACTGTGATGAGTGTTGTGATGAGTGTTGTGATGAGTGTTGTGATGAGTGTTGTGATGAGTGTTGTGATGAGTGTTGTGATGAGTGTTGTGATGAGTGTTGTGATGAGTGTTGTGATGAGTGTTGTGATGAGTGTTGTGATGAATGTTGTGATGAGTACTGTGATGAGTGTTGTGATGAGTACTGTGATGAGTGTTGTGATGAGTGTTGTGATGAGTGTTGTGATGAGTGTTGTGATGAATGTTGTGATGAGTACTGTGAAGAGTGTTGTGATGAGTGTTGTGATGAGTGTTGTGATGAGTGTTGTGATGAGTGTTGTGATGAGTGTTGTGATGAGTGTTGTGATGAGTGTTGTGATGAGTGTTGTGATGAGTGTTGTGATGAGTGTTGTGATGAATGTTGTGATGAGTACTGTGATGAGTGTTGTGATGAGTGTTGTGATGAGTGTTGTGATGAGTGTTGTGATTAGTGTTGTGATGAGTGTTGTGATGAGTGTTGTGATGAGTGTTGTGATGAGTGTTGTGATGAGTGTTGTGATGAGTACTGTGATGAGTGTTGTGATGAGTGCTGTGATGAGTGCTGTGATGAGTGCTGTTACGAGTGTTGTGATGAGTGCTGTGATGAGTGTTGTGATGAGTGTTGTGATGAGTGTTGTGATGAGTGTTGTGATGAGTGTTGTGATGAGTACTGTGATGAGTGTTGTGATGAGTGCTGTGATGAGTGTTGTGATGAGTACTGTGATGAGTGTTGTGATGAGTGTTGTGATGAGTGTTGTAATGAGTGTTGTGATGAGTGTTGTGATGAGTGTTGTGATGAGTGTTGTGATGAGTGTTGTGATGAGTGTTGTGATGAGTGCTGTGATGAGTGTTGTGATGAGTGTTGTGATGAGTACTGTGATGAGTGTTGTGATGAGTGCTGTGATGAGTGTTGTGATGAGTACTGTGATGAGTGTTGTGATGAGTGTTGTGATGAGTGTTGTGATGAGTGTTGTGATGAGTGTTGTGATGAGTACTGTGATGAGTGTTGTGATGAGTGCTGTGATGAGTGTTGTGATGAGTACTGTGATGAGTGTTGTGATGAGTGTTGTGATGAGTGTTGTGATGAGTGTTGTGATGAGTGTTGTGATGAGTGCTGTGATGAGTGTTGTGATGAGTGTTGTGATGAGTACTGTGATGAGTGTTGTGATGAGTGCTGTGATGAGTGTTGTGATGAGTACTGTGATGAGTGTTGTGATGAGTGTTGTGATGAGTGTTGTGATGAGTGTTGTGATGAGTGTTGTGATGAGTGTTGTGATGAGTGTTGTGATGAGTGTTGTGATGAGTGTTGTGATGAGTGTTGTGATGAGTGTTGTGATGAGTGTTGTGATGAGTGTTGTGATGAGTGTTGTGATGGGTGCTGTGATGAGTGTTGTGATGAGTGCTGTGATGAGTGTTGTGATGAATGTTGTGATGAGTGCTGTGATGAGTGCTGTGATGAGTGTTGTGATGAGTGTTGTGATGAATGTTGTGATGAGTACTGTGATGAGTGTTGTGATGAGTGTTGTGATGAGTGTTGTGATGAATGTTGTGATGAGTACTGTGATGAGTGTTGTGATGAGTACTGTGATGAGTGTTGTGATGAGTACTGTGATGAGTGTTGTGATGAGTGTTGTGATGAGTGTTGTGATGAGTGTTGTGATGAGTGTTGTGATGAGTGTTGTGATGAATGTTGTGATGAGTACTGTGATGAGTGTTGTGATGAGTGTTGTGATGAGTGTTGTGATGAATGTTGTGATGAGTACTGTGATGAGTGTTGTGATGAGTGTTGTGATGAGTGTTGTGATGAGTGTTGTGATGAGTGTTGTGATGAGTGTTGTGATGAGTGTTGTGATGAGTGTTGTGATGAGTGTTGTGATGAGTGTTGTGATGAGTGTTGTGATGAGTGTTGTGATGAATGTTGTGATGAGTACTGTGATGAGTGTTGTGATGAGTACTGTGATGAGTGTTGTGATGAGTGTTGTGATGAGTGTTGTGATGAGTGTTGTGATGAATGTTGTGATGAGTACTGTGAAGAGTGTTGTGATGAGTGTTGTGATGAGTGTTGTGATGAGTGTTGTGATGAGTGTTGTGATGAGTGTTGTGATGAGTGTTGTGATGAGTGTTGTGATGAGTGTTGTGATGAGTGTTGTGATGAATGTTGTGATGAGTACTGTGATGAGTGTTGTGATGAGTGTTGTGATGAGTGTTGTGATGAGTGTTGTGATGAGTGTTGTGATGAGTGTTGTGATGAGTGTTGTGATGAGTGTTGTGATGAGTGTTGTGATGAGTGTTGTGATGAATGTTGTGATGAGTACTGTGATGAGTGTTGTGATGAGTACTGTGATGAGTGTTGTGATGAGTGTTGTGATGAGTGTTGTGATGAGTGTTGTGATGAGTGTTGTGATGAGTGTTGTGATGAGTGTTGTGATGAGTGTTGTGATGAGTGTTGTGATGAGTGTTGTGATGAGTGTTGTGATGAGTGTTGTGATGAGTGTTGTGATGAGTGTTGTGATGAGTGTTGTGATGAGTGTTGTGATGAGTGTTGTGATGAGTGTTGTGATGAGTGCTGTTATGAGTGTTGTGATGAGTGTTGTGATGAGTGTTGTGATGAGTGTTGTGATGAGTGTTGTGATGAGTGCTGTTATGAGTGTTGTGATGAGTGTTGTGATGAGTGTTGTGATGAGTGTTGTGATGAGTGTTGTGAGTGTCAAGATGTAAGGTTGTCACAGGTGCAGCACACAGTTCAGGACTGCTGAGATACAACACGGGGCGACACTCACTGTGTGTGTGACTGGCGTGAAGGAACAACTGAGAGGTGGACTCTCGTCCTCCAGGTCTCACTCAGGTTGCGAATAAACGGTTTAGAAAAAGGACAAGTTGATAAATGAGACACATGTGCAATATTTGGGTATCTTTATTCTTGAAACGTTTCGCCAGCCAGTGACTTCTTCAGTCCAACGCAGAGAAATGTGAGTTTCAGGTAATCAGTCCCTCAACCTGGAATCGATATGTTCAGTCATTCTTGACACAAGTGTAACACATGTTCTCGTGATTTCTGACATTATCAAGGACCTGTAATAATAATAACAGGTTCTTGATAATATGAGAAATCACGAAAGAGCATGGAACTTCACTACTTTTTTTACAGTGGTTGTTTTGATGAGAGACGAGATGAAGCAGTGGTAGGCAGAGTCACCAGTGGGCACACCAGTAGTGGAAATAAACCTTGATGGAGGGATTTCTTCAGAACTTGTCTAACCTGTAGACACGGCCTACTAGTGACTCTGCCAGGTAACACGTACAATACGTACAACACGTACAACACTCAATAAGAGATAACGGACAACAGTGGACTTTGTGTAAATGATTTACAAAAACCAACAAGTTGATAACTAAAGACACTCGGGTAACATAAACAGATAATGGATTCGCTTAAGATGAACACCATTAATAGCGACTCTTACGGAAAATTGGTTCAGTACTTCCATGATGGTAGTCTGACGCTCTTGTTCAGATGGTTGTTCAGTACTTCCATGATGGTAGTCTGACGCTCTTGTTCAGATGGTTGTTCAGTACTTCCAAGATGGTAGTCTGACGCTCTTGTTCAGATGGTTGTTCAGTACTTCCATGATGGTAGTCTGACGCTCTTGTTCAGATGGTTGTTCAGTACTTCCATGATGGTAGTCTGACGCTCTTGTTCAGATGGTTGTTCAGTACTTCCATGATGGTAGTCTGACGCTCTTGTTCAGATGGTTGTTCAGTACTTCCAAGATGGTAGTCTGACGCTCTTGTTCAGATGGTTGTTCAGTACTTCCATGATGGTAGTCTGACGCTCTTGTTCAGATGGTTGTTCAGTACTTCCATGATGGTAGTCTGACGCTCTTGTTCAGATGGTTGTTCAGTACTTCCATGATGGTAGTTTGACGCTCTTGTTCAGATGGTTGTTCAGTACTTCCATGATGGTAGTCTGACGCTCTTGTTCAGATGGTTGTTCAGGTGTTCAGGACGTTCATCTTCAACGAGATGGAAACAACCAGATTTAATGACGAGAAGAAATGGAACAAGCAAAATACAGTGACTGGAACAATACAGTGACCGGAACAATACAGTGACTGGTACAATACAGTGACTGGAACAATACAGTGACTGGAACAATACAGTGACTGGAACAATACAGTGACTGGAACAATACAGCGACAGGAACAATACAGTGAATGGAACAACACAGTGACTGGAACAATACAGTGACTGGAACAATACAGTAACTGGAACAATACAGGGAATGGAACAACACAGTGACTGGAACAATACAGTGACTGGAACAATACAGTGACTGGAACAATACAGTGACTGGAACAATACTGAAACTGAAACAATACAGTGACTGGAACAACACAGTGACTGGAACAAAACAGTGACTGGAACAATACAGTGACAGGAACAATACAGTGACTGGAACAATACAGTAACTGGAACAATACAGTGACAGGAACAATACAGTGACTGGAACAATACAGTGACTGGAACAATACAGTGACTGGAACAATACAGAAACTGAAACAATACAGTGACTGGAACAATACAGTGACTGGAACAAAGCAGTGACTGGAACAATACAGTGACAGGAACAATACAGTGACTGGAACAATACAGTGACTGGAACAATACAGTGACTGGAACAATACAGTGAATAAACAATACAGTGACAGGAACAATACAGTGACTGAAACAGTACAGTGACAGGAACAATACAGTGACTAAACAATACAGTGACAGGAACAATACAGTGACTGGAACAATACAGTGACTAAACAATACAGTGACAGGAACAATACAGTGAATGGAACAATACAGTGACTAAATACAATGACAGGAACAATACAGTGACTGAAACAGTACAGTGACAGGAACAATACAGTGACTGAAACAGTACAGTGACAGGAACAATACAATGACTGGAACAATACAGTGACTAAACAATACAGTGACAGGAACAATACAGTGACTGGAACAATACAGTGACAGGAACAATACAGTGAATAGAACAACACAGTGACTGGAACAATACAGTGACTGAAACAAAACAGTGACTGGAACAATACAGGGAATAGAACAACACAGTGACTGGAACAATACAGTGACTGAAACAAAACAGAGACAGGAACAATACAGTGAATAGAACAACACAGTGACTGGAACAATACAGTGACTGAAACAAAACAGTAACTGGAACAATACAATGACAGGAACAATACAGTGACTGGAACAATACAGTGACTGAAACAAAACAGTAACTGGAACAATACAATGACAGGAACAATACAGTGAATAGAACAATACAGTGACTGGAACAAAACAGTGACTGGAACAATACAGTGACAGGAACAATACAGTGACTGGAACAATACAATGACTGGAACAATACAGTGTCTGGAACAATACAATGACTGGAACAGTACAGTGATTGGAACAATACAGTGACTGGAACAATACAGTGTCTGGAACAATACAATGACTGGAACAGTACAGTGATTGGAACAATACAGTGACTGGAACAATACAGTGATTGGAACAATACAATGACTGGAACAATGCAGTGACTGGAACAATACAGTGACTGGAACAAGACACAAATAACCCGAACGTACTACGAAGTATCGGTCGCCTTTAACTTGTAAACGGTGCAAGTCGGACCGACACGTCGGGTTGTTTGTCTAACGCAGTTGAGGTTACTAACACAGCTCGTGGAGGCTTATTACAGTGGTGTGTGTGAGGTTATGTCAGAAGCCAGGTGGTGAGTGAGCCTATGTCAGAAGCCAGGTGGTGAGTGAGGTTGTGTGAGAAGCCAGGTGGTGAGCGAGGTTGTGTCAGAAGCCACGTCGTGAGTGAGGTTGTGTGAGAAGCCAGGTGGTGAGCGAGGTTGTGTCAGAAGCCACGTGGTGAGAGAGGTTGTGTCAGAAGCCAGGTGGTGAGCGCGGTTGTGTCAGAAGCCAGGTGGTGAGAGAGGTTGTGTCAGAAGCCAGGTGGTGAGCGAGGTTGTGTCAGAAGCCAGGTGGTGAGCGAGGTTGTGTCAGAAGCCAGGTGGTGAGTGAGGTTGTGTCAGAAGCCAGGTGGTGAGAGAGGTTGTGTCAGAAGCCAGGTGGTGAGCGAGGTTGTGTCAGAAGCCAGGTGGTGAGAGAGGCTGTGTCAGAAGCCAGGTGGTGAGAGAGGTTGTGTCAGAAGCCAGGTGGTGAGTGAGGTTGTGTCAGAAGCCAGGTGGTGAGTGAGGCTGTGTCAGAAGCCAGGTGGTGAGAGAGGTTGTGTCAGAAGCCAGGTGGTGAGAGAGGTTGTGTCAGAAGCCAGGTGGTGAGCGAGGTTGTGTCAGAAGCCAGGTGGTGAGCGAGGTTGTGTCAGAAGCCAGATGGTGAGCGAGGTTGTGTCAGAAGCCAGGTGGTGAGCGAGGTTGTGTCAGAAGCTAGGTGGTGAGCGAGGTTGTGTCAGAAGCCAGGTGGTGAGAGAGGTTGTGTCAGAAGCCAGGTGGTGAGCGAGGTTGTGTCAGAAGCCAGGTGGTGAGCGAGGTTGTGTCAGAAGCCAGGTGGTGAGCGAGGTTGTGTCAGAAGCTAGGTGGTGAGAGGGGTTGATTTTTCGCATTACAAAGGAAGAAAAGAAGAAGGAGGAGGAGGAGGTGGAAGAGGAGAAAGAGGAGGAGAGTAAGAAGAGAGAAGGCAGAAGGTGGGGAGGAGAAGTGTACGGTGTAGTGCTTGAGAAGACCCAAGAAATTATTGATCCCAGTCTTTGTTCACCTCTCGTGCACCAGTGTACCAGGTGCACCAGTGTACCAGGTGCACCAGTGTATCAGGTGCACCAGTGTACCAGGTACACCAGTGTACCAGGTACACCAGTGTACCAGGTGCACCAGTGTACCAGGTGCACCAGTGTACCAGGTACACCAGTGTACAAGGTGCACCAGTGTATCAGGTGCACCAGTGTACCAGGTACACCAGTGTACCAGGTACACCAGTGTACCAGGTGCACCAGTGTACCAGGTGCACCAGTGTACCAGGTACACCAGTGTACCAGGTGCACCAGTGTACCAGGTGCACCAGTGTACCAGGTACACCAGTGTACCATGTGCACCAGTGTACCAGGTGCACCGGTGTACCAGGTACACCAGTATAAGGTGCACCAGTGGACCAGGTGCACCAGTGTACCAGGTGCACCAGTGTACCGGGTGCACCAGTGTACCAGGTGCACCAGTGTACCAGGTGCACCAGTGTACCAGGTGCACCAGTGTACCAGGTGCACCAGTGTACCAGGTGCACCAGTGTACCGGGTGCACCAGTGTACCAGGTGCACCAGTGTACCAGGTGCACCAGTGTACCAGGTGCACCAGTGTACCAGGTGCACCAGTGTACCAGGTGCACCAGTGTACCAGGTGCACCAGTGTACCAGGTGCACCAGTGTACCAGGTGCACCAGTGTACCAGGTGCACCAGTGTACCAGGTGCACCAGTGTACCAGGTGCACCAGTGTACCAGGTGCACCAGTGTACCAGGTGCACCAGTGTACCAGGTGCACCAGTGTACCAGGTGCACCAGTGTACCAGGTGCACCAGTGTACCAGGTGCACCAGTGTACCAGGTGCACCAGTGTGCCAGGTGCACAGTGTACCAGGTGCACCAGTGTACCAGGTGCACCAGTGTATCAGGTGCAGGTAGCACCAGTGTACCAGGTACACCAGTGTACCAGGTGCACCAGTGTACCAGGTGCACCAGTGTACCAGGTACCAGGTGCACCAGTGTACCAGGTGCACCAGTGTACCAGGTGCACCAGTGTACCAGGTGCACCAATGTACCAGGTGTACCAGGTGCACCAGTGTACCAGGTGCACCAGTGTACCAGGTGCACCAGTGTACCAGGTACACCAGTGTACCAGGTGCACCAGTGTACCAGGTGCACCAGTGTAACCCAGGTGCACCAGTGTACCACCGAGTGGTGACCAGGTGCACCAGTGTACCAGGTGCACCAGTGTACCAGGTGCACCAGTGTACCAGGTGCACCAGTGTACCAGGTGCACCAGTGTGCCAGGTGCACCAGTGTGCCAGGTGCACAAGTGTGCCAGGTGCACCAGTGTACCAGGTGCACCAGTGTACCAGGTGCACCAGTGTACCAGGTGCACCAGTGTACCAGGTCACCAGTGTACCAGGTGCACCAGTGTGCCAGGTGCACCAGTGTACCAGGTGCACCAGTGTACCAGGTGCACGAGTGTACCAGGTGTACGAGTGTACCAGGTGTACCAGTGTACCAGGTGCACCAGTGTACCAGGTGCACCAGTGTACCAGGTGCACCAGTGTACCAGATGCACCAGTGTACCAGGTGCACCAGTGTACCAGATGCACCAGTGTACCAGGTGCACCAGTGTGCCAGGTGCACCAGTGTACCAGGTGCACCAGTGTACCATATGCACCAGTGTACCAGGTGCACCAGTGTACCAGGTGCACCAGTGTACCAGGTGCACCAGTGTACCAGGTGCACCATTGTACCAGGTGCACCAGTGTACCAGGTGCACCAGTGTACCAGGTGTTCCAGGTGCACCAGGTGCGCCAGGTGTACTATGTGCGCCAGTGTACCATGTATACTAGGTGCACCAGTGTAACAGGTGTACTAGGTGCACCAGTGTACCAGGTGTACTATGTGCACCAGTGTACCAGGTGTACTAGGTGCACCAGTGTACCAGGTGTACTAGGTGCACCAGTGTACCAGGTGCACCAGTGTACCAGGTGCACCAGTGTACCAGGTGCACCAGTGTACCAGGTGCACCAGTGTACCAGGTGTTCCAGGTGCACCAGGTGCGCCAGATGTGCTATGTGCACTAATGTACCAGGAATACTAGGTGCACCAGTGTACCAGGTGTACTAGGTGCACCAGTGTACCATGTGTACTATGTGCACCAGTGTGCCAGGTGTACTATGTGCACAAGTGTACCAGGTGTACTAGGTGCACCAGTGTACCAGGTGTACTGTGTGCACCAGTGTACCAGGTGTAATATGTGCACCAGTGTACCAAGTGCACCAGTGTTCAGGTGTACTATGTGCACCAGTGTGCTAGGTGCACCAGTGTACCGGGTGTATTATGTGCACCAGTGTACCAGGTGCACTAGGTGCGCCAGGTGTACTATGTGTACCAGTGTAACAGGTGCACCAGTGTACCAGGTGCACCAGGTGTAGCAGGTGTAGCAGGCGTACCAGTGCACCAGGTGCACCAGTGTACCAAGTGCACCAGGTGTAGCAGGCGTACCAGTGCACCAGGTGCACCAGTGTACTATATGCACCATTGTACCAGGTGCACCAGGTGCACCAGGTGTACTAATGCACCAAGTGTATCAGTGTAACAGGTGCACCACGTGCACCATGTGTACGAGGTGTACCAGAGGCACCAGGTGCGCCAGTTCACCAGGTGCACCAGGTGCACCAGGTGCACCAGGTGTACCACAAGTGTACAACTCTAAGACGAGGTACTATAAGGCTCTTGGAACAGGGAGAGAGTGAACCTAGTAGTGATCAGCGAAGAAGCCGGGCCAGGAGCTGTGAATCGACCCCTACAATCATATACAGGTGAGCACACACATGTGTGTGTGTGTGTGTGTGTGTGTGTGTGTGTGTGTGTGTGTAGGAGAGAGAAGAGAGGAAAGAGGAGAGAAGAGAGAAAGAGAGAGGAAAGAGAAGAGAGAAAGAGAGGAAGAGGAGAGAAGAGAGAAAGAGAGAGAGAGAGAGGAGAGAGGAGAGAGAGAGAGAGAGAGAGAGAGAGAGAGAGAGAGAGAGAAAGAGAGAGAGAGAGAGAGAGAGAGAGAGAGAGAGAGGAGAGAGAGAGAGAGAGAGAGAGAGAGAGAGAGAGAGAGAGAGAGAGAGAGAGAGATCACTTAAGTCATCATGCAGAGTTCAGTGAACAAGATAAGATCTTGGAAGATGCCAGAAGAACATCAGAGAACATAATCTCGCACAAGATACAAACGTTGACTCAAGAACATTTAAGTCAGGTAAGATTTGTCAGGAAACTGGACAAGTGTTTCCTAATGCAGGTCTTAGTTACATGATGACCTGCAGCTGGAGTTTCTGGTCACCTGACCGAGGCCTTCCACTGGCTTACCGATACACCCCGTTTAAAAATTATGTAAATTATGCTCCGGTAGAAAAACTGATGACGATATGAAAATAAGGCAGGAAGGACGGCCGCAAAAGAAGGAAAATAAGGCAGCAAGGACGGCCGCAAAAGAAGGAAAATAAGGCAGCAAGGACGGCCGCAACAGAATGAAAATAAGGCAGCAAGGACGGCAGCAACAGAATGAAAATAAGGCAGCAAGGACGGCAGCAACAGAATGAAAATAAGGCAGCAAGGACGGCAGCAACAGAAGGAAAATAAGGCAGCAAGGACGGCAGCAACAGAATGAAAATAAGGAAGCAAGGACGGCAGCAACAGAATGAAAATAAGGCAGCAAGGACGGCCGCAACAGAATGAAAATAAGGCAGCAAGGACGGCCGCAACAGAAGGAAAATAAGGCAGCAAGGACGGCAGCAACAGAATGAAAATAAGGCAGCAAGGACGGCCGCAACAGAAGGAAAATAAGGCAGCAATGACGGCAGCAACAGAATGAAAATAAGGCAGCAAGGACGGCAGCAACAGAATGAAAATAAGGCAGCAAGGACGGCCGCAACAGAAGGAAAATAAGGCAGCAAGGACGGCAGCAACAGAATGAAAATAAGGCAGCAAGGACGGCAGCAACAGAATGAAAATAAGGCAGCAAGGACGGCAACAACAGAATGAAAATAAGGCAGCAAGGACGGCAGCAACAGAATGAAAATAAGGCAGCAAGGACGGCAGCAACAGAATGAAAATAAGGCAGCAAGGACGGCAGCAACAGAATGAAAATAAGGCAGCAAGGACGGCCCCAACAGAAGGAAAATAAGGCAGCAAGGACGGCCGCAACAGAAGGAAAATAAGGCAGCAAGGACGGCAGCAACAGAAGGAAAATAAGGCAGCAAGGACGGCCGCAACAGAAGGAAAATAAGGCAGCAAGGACGGCAGCAACAGAATGAAAATAAGGCAGCAAGGACGGCAGCAACAGAATGAAAATAAGGCAGCAAGGACGGCAGCAACAGAATGAAAATAAGGCAGCAAGGACGGCAGCAACAGAATGAAAATAAGGCAGCAAGGACGGCAGCAACAGAATGAAAATAAGGCAGCAAGGACGGCAGCAACAGAATGAAAATAAGGCAGCAAGGACGGCAGCAACAGAATGAAAATAAGGCAGCAAGGACGGCAGCAACAGAATGAAAATAAGGCAGCAAGGACGGCCGCAACAGAATGAAAATAAGGCAGCAAGGACGGCCGCAACAGAAGGAAAATAAGGTAGCAAGGACGGCCGCAACAGAAGGAAAATAAGGCAGCAAGGACGGCAGCAACAGAATGAAAATAAGGCAGCAAAGACGGCCGCAACAGAATGTAAATAAGGCAGCAAGGACGGCAGCAACAGAAGGAAAATAAGGCAGCAAGGACGGCAGTAACAGAAGGAAAATAAGGCAGCAAGGACGGCCGCATCAGAATGAAAATAAGGCAGCAAGGACGGCCGCAACAGAAGGAAAATAAGGCAGCAAGGACGGCCGTAACAGAAGGAAAATAAGGCAGCAAGGACGGCCGCAACAGAATGAAAATAAGGCAGCAAGGACGGCCGCAATAGAAGGAAAATAAGGCAACAAGGACGGCCGCAACAGAAGGAAAATAAGACAGCAACGACGGCCGGAACAGAAGGAAAATAAGGCAGCAAGGACGGCCGCAACAGAATGAAAATAAGGCAGCAAGGACGGCAGTAACAGAAGGAAAATAAGGCAGCAAGGACGGCAGTAACAGAAGGAAAATAAGGCAGCAAGGACGGCCGCATCAGAATGAAAATTAGGCAGCAAGGACGGCCGCAACAGAAGGAAAATAAGGCAGCAAGGACGGCCGCAACAGAATGAAAATAAGGCAGCAAGGACGGCAGTAACAGAAGGAAAATAAGGCAGCAAGGACGGCAGTAACAGAAGGAAAATAAGGCAGCAAGGACGGCCGCATCAGAATGAAAATAAGGCAGCAAGGACGGCCGCAACAGAAGGAAAATAAGGCAGCAAGGACGGCCGTAACAGAAGGAAAATAAGGCAGCAAGGACGGCCGCAACAGAATGAAAATAAGGCAGCAAGGACGGCCGCAACAGAAGGAAAATAAGGCAGCAAGGACGGCCGCAACAGAAGGAAAATAAGACAGCAACGACGGCCGCAAGAGAAGGAAAATAAGGCAGCAAGGACGGCCGCAACAGAAGGAAAATAGGGCAGCAAGGACGGCCACAACAGAAGGAAAATAAGGCAGCAAGGACGGCCGCATCAGAAGGAAAATAAGGCAGCAAGGACGGCCGCAACAGAAGGAAAATAAGGCAGCAAAGACGGCCGCAACAGAAGGAAAATAAGGCAGCAAGGACGGCCGCAACAGAATGAAAATGAGGCAGAAAGGACGGCAGCAACAGAAGGAAAATAAGGCAGCAAAGACGGCAGCAACAGAAGGAAAATAAGGCAGCAAGAACGGCCGCAACAGAAGGAAAATAAGGCAACAAGGACGGCCGCAACAGAAGGAAAATAAGGCAGCAAGGACGGCCGCAACAGAATGAAAATAAGGCAGCAAGGACGGCCGCAACAGAAGGAAAATAAGGCAGCAAGGACGGCCGGAACAGAAGGAAAAGAAGGCAGCGAGGACGGCCGCAACAGAAGGAAAATAAGGCAGCAAGGTCATCCGCAACAGAATGAAAATAAGGCAGCAAGGACGGCCGCAACAGAAGGAAAATAAGGCAGCAAGGACGGCCGGAACAGAAGGAAAAGAAGGCAGCAAGGACGGCCGCAACAGAAGGAAAATAAAGCAGCAAGGACGGCAGCAACAGAAGGAAAACAAGGAAGCAAGGACGGCAGCAACAGAAGGAAAATAAGGCAGCAAGGACGGCCGCAACAGAAGGAAAATAAGGCAGCAAGGACGGCCGCAACAGAAGGAAAATAAGGCAGCAAGGACGGCCGCAACAGAATGAAAATAAGGCAGCAAGGACGGCCGCAACAGAATGAAAATAAGGCAGCAAGGACGGCCGCAACAGAAGGAAAATAAGGCAGCAAGGACGGCCGCAACAGAAGGAAAATAAGGCAGCAAGGACGGCCGCAACAGAAGGAAAATAAGGCAGCATGGACGGCCGCAACAGAAGGAAAATAAGGCAGCAAGGACGGCAGCAACAGAAGGAAAATAAGGCAGCAAGGATGGCAGCAACAGAAGGAAAATAAGGCAGCAAGGACGGCCGAAACAGAATGAAAATAAGGCAGCGAGGACGGCCGCAACAGAAGGAAAATAAGGCAGCAAGGACGGCCGCAACAGAATGAAAATAAAGCTGCAAGGACGGCCGCAAGAGAAGGAAAATAAGGCAGCAAGGACGGCCGCAACCGAAGGAAAATAAGGCAGCATGGACGGCCGCAACAGAAGGAAAATAAGGCAGCAAGGACGGCCGCAACAGAATGAAAATAAGGCAGCAAGGACGGCCGCAACAGAAGGAAAATAGGGCAGCAAGGACGGCCGCTACAGAATGAAAATAAAGCAGCAAGGACTGCCGCAACAGAATGAAAATAAGGCAGCAAGGACGGCCGCAACAGAAGGAAAATAAGGCAGCAAAGACGGCCGCAACAGAATGAAAATAAGGCAGCAAGGACGGCCGCAACAGAAGAAAAATAAGGCAGCAAGGACGGCCGCAACAGAAGGAAAATAAGGCAGCAAGGACGGCCGCAACAGAATGAAAATAAGGCAGAAAGGACGGCAGCAACAGAAGGAAAATAAGGCAGCAAGGACGGCAGCAACAGAAGGAAAATAAGGCAGCAAGGACGGCCGCAACAGAAGGAAAATAAGGCAGCAAGGACGGCCGCAACAAAAGGAAAATAAGGCAGCAAGGACGGCCGCAACAGAATGAAAATAAGGCAGCAAGGACGGCCGCAACAGAAGGAAAATAAGGCAGCAAGGACGGCCGCAACAGAAGGAAAATAAGGCAGCAAGGACGGCAGCAACAGAAGGAAAATAAGGCAGCAAGGACAGCCGCAACAGAATGAAAATAAGGCAGCATGGACGGCCGCAACAGATGGAAAATAAGGCAGCAAGGACGGCCGCAACAGAATGGAAATCAGGCAGCAAGGACGGCCGCAACAGAAGGAAAATTAGGAAGCAAGGACGGCAACAACAGAAGGAAAATAAGGGAGCAAGGACGGCCGCAACAGAATGAAAATAAGGCAGCAAGGACGGCCGCAACAGAATGAAAATAAGGCAGCAAGGACGGCAGGAACAGAAGGAAAATAAGGCAGCAAGGACGGCAGCAACAGAAGGGAAATACGGCAGCAAGGACGGCCGCAACAGAATGAAAATAAGGCAGCAAGGACGGCCGCAACAGAAGGAAAATAAGGCAGCAAGGACGGCCGTAACAGAAGGAAAATAAGGCAGCAAGGACGGCCGCAACAGAAGGAAAATAAGGCAGCAAGGACGGCCGCAACAGAAGGAAAATAGGGCAGCAAGGCGGCCACAACAGAAGGAAAATAAGGCAGCAAGGACGGCCGCAACAGAAGGAAAATGAGGCAGCAAGGACGGCCGCAACAGAAGGAAAATAAGGCAGCAAGTACGGCCGCAACAGAAGGAAAATAAGGCAGCAAGGACGGCAGCAACTGAAGGAAAATAAGGCAGCAAGGACGGCCACAACAGAATGAAAATAAGGCAGCAAGAACGGCCGAAACAGAAGGAAAATAAGGCAGCAACGACGGCCGCAACAGAAGGAAAATAAGGCAGCAAGGACGGCCGCAACAGAAGGAAAATAAGGCAGCAAGGACGGCAGAAACAGAAGGAAAATAAGGCAGCAAGGACGGCAGCAACACAAGAAAAATAAGGCAGCAAGGACGGCCGCAACAGAAGGAAAATAAGGCAGCAAGGACGACCGCAACAGAAGGAAAATAAGGCAGCAAGGACGGCCGCAACAGAAGGAAAATAAGGCAGCAAGGACGGCAGAAACAGAAGGAAAATAAGGCAGCAAAGACGGCAGCAACAGAAGAAAAATAAGGCAGCAAGGACGGCCGCAACAGAAGGAAAATAAGGCAGCAAGGAAGGCCGCAACAGAAGGAAAATAAGGCAGCAAGGACGGCCGCAACAGAATGAAAATAAGGCAGCAAGGACCGCCGCAACAGAAGAAAAATAAGGCAGCAAGGACGGCCGTAACAGAAGGAAAATAAGGCAGCAAGGACGGCAGCAACAGAATGAAAATAAGGCAGCAAGGACGGCAGCAACAGAAGGAAAATAAGGCAGCAAGGATGGCAGCAACAGAAGGAAAATAAGGCAGCAAGGACGGCCGCAACAGAATGAAAATAAGGCAGCAAGGACGGCCGCAACAGAAGGAAAATAAGGCAGCAAGGACGGCCGTAACACAAGGAAAATAAGGCAGCAAGGACGGCCGCAACAGAAGGAAAATAAGGCAGCAAGGACGGCCGCAACAGAAGGAAAATAAGGCAGCAAGGACGGCCACAACAGAAAGAAAATAAGGCAGCAAGGACGGCCGCAACAGAAGGAAAATAAGGCAGCAAGGTCGGCCGCAACAGAAGGAAAATAAGACAGCAACGACAGGCCGCAACAGAAGGAAATTAAGGCAGCAAGGACGGCCGCAACAGAAGGAAAATAGGGCAGCAAGGCGGCCACAACAGAAGGAAAATAAGGCAGCAACGACAGAAGGAAAATAAGGCCGCGGCCGCAACAGAAGGAAAATAAGGCAGCAAGGACGGCCGAAACAGTAGGAAAATAAGGCAGCAAGGACGGCAGAAACAGAAGGAAAATAAGGCAGCAAGGACGGCAGCAACAGAAGAAAAATAAGGCAGCAAGGACGGCCGCAACAGAAGGAAAATAAGGCAGCAAGGACGACCGCAACAGAAGGAAAATAAGGCAGCAAGGACGGCCGCAACAGAAGGAAAATAAGGCAGCAAGGACGGCCGCAACAGAAGGAAAATAAGGCAGCAAGGACGGCAGCAACAGAAGGAAAATAAGGCAGCAAGCACGGCCGCAACAGAAGGAAAATAAGGCAGCAAGGACGGCAGAAACATAAGGAAAATAAGGCAGCAAGGACGGCAGCAACAGTAGAAAAATAAGGCAGCAAGGACGGTCGCAACAGAAGGAAAATAAGGCAGCAAGGAAGGCCGCAACAGAAGGAAAATAAGGCAGCAAGGACAGCCGCAACAGAAGGAAAATAAGGCTGCAAGGACGGAAGCAACAGAAGAAAAATAAGGCAGCAAGGACGGCCGCAACAGAAGGAAAATAAGGCAGCAAGGACGGCCGCAACAGAAGGAAAATAAGGCAGCAAGGACGGCAGCAACAGAAGGAAAATAAGGAAGCAAGGACGGCCGCAACAGAATGAAAATAAGGCAGCAAGGACGGCAGCAACAGAATGAAAATAAGGCAGCAAGGACAGCCGCAACAGAATGAAAATAAGGCAGCATGGACGGCCGCAACAGATGGAAAATAAGGCAGCAAGGACGGCCGCAACAGAATGGAAATCAGGCAGCAAGGACGGCCGCAACAGAAGGAAAATTAGGAAGCAAGGACGGCAACAACAGAAGGAAAATAAGGGAGCAAGGACGGCCGCAACAGAATGAAAATAAGGCAGCAAGGACGGCCGCAACAGAATGAAAATAAGGCAGCAAGGACGGCAGCAACAGAAGGAAAATAAGGCAGCAAGGACGGCAGCAACAGAAGGGAAATACGGCAGCAAGGACGGCCGCAACAGAATGAAAATAAGGCAGCAAGGACGGCCGCAACAGAAGGAAAATAAGGCAGCAAGGACGGCCGTAACAGAAGGAAAATAAGGCAGCAAGGACGGCCGCAACAGAAGGAAAATAAGGCAGCAAGGACGGCCGCAACAGAAGGAAAATAGGGCAGCAAGGCGGCCACAACAGAAGGAAAATAAGGCAGCAAGGACGGCCGCAACAGAAGGAAAATGAGGCAGCAAGGACGGCCGCAACAGAAGGAAAATAAGGCAGCAAGTACGGCCGCAACAGAAGGAAAATAAGGCAGCAAGGACGGCAGCAACAGAAGGAAAATAAGGCAGCAAGGACGGCCACAACAGAATGAAAATAAGGCAGCAAGAACGGCCGAAACAGAAGGAAAATAAGGCAGCAACGACGGCCGCAACAGAAGGAAAATAAGGCAGCAAGGACGGCCGCAACAGAAGGAAAATAAGGCAGCAAGGACGGCAGAAACAGAAGGAAAATAAGGCAGCAAGGACGGCAGCAACACAAGAAAAATAAGGCAGCAAGGACGGCCGCAACAGAAGGAAAATAAGGCAGCAAGGACGACCGCAACAGAAGGAAAATAAGGCAGCAAGGACGGCCGCAACAGAAGGAAAATAAGGCAGCAAGGACGGCAGAAACAGAAGGAAAATAAGGCAGCAAAGACGGCAGCAACAGAAGAAAAATAAGGCAGCAAGGACGGCCGCAACAGAAGGAAAATAAGGCAGCAAGGAAGGCCGCAACAGAAGGAAAATAAGGCAGCAAGGACGGCCGCAACAGAATGAAAATAAGGCAGCAAGGACCGCCGCAACAGAAGAAAAATAAGGCAGCAAGGACGGCCGTAACAGAAGGAAAATAAGGCAGCAAGGACGGCAGCAACAGAATGAAAATAAGGCAGCAAGGACGGCAGCAACAGAAGGAAAATAAGGCAGCAAGGACGGCAGCAACAGAAGGAAAATAAGGCAGCAAGGACGGCCGCAACAGAATGAAAATAAGGAAGCAAGGACGGCCGCAACAGAAGGAAAATAAGGCAGCAAGGACGGCCGTAACAGAAGGAAAATAAGGCAGCAAGGACGGCCGCAACAGAAGGAAAATAAGGCAGCAAGGACGGCCGCAACAGAAGGAAAATAAGGCAGCAAGGACGGCCACAACAGAAAGAAAATAAGGCAGCAAGGACGGCCGCAACAGAAGGAAAATAAGGCAGCAAGGTCGGCCGCAACAGAAGGAAAATAAGACAGCAACGACGGCCGCAACAGAAGGAAATTAAGGCAGCAAGGACGGCCGCAACAGAAGGAAAATAGGGCAGCAAGGCGGCCACAACAGAAGGAAAATAAGGCAGCAAGGACGGCCGCAACAGATGGAAAATGAGGCAGCAAGGACGGCCGCAACAGAAGGAAAATAAGGCAGCAAGTACGGCCGCAACAGAAGGAAAATAGGGCAGCAAGGACGGCAGCAACAGAAGGAAAATAAGGCAGCAAGGACGGCCACAACAGAAGGAAAATAAGGCAGCAAGGACGGCCGAAACAGAAGGAAAATAAGGCAGCAACGACGGCCGCAACAGAAGGAAAATAAGGCAGCAAGGACGGCCGAAACAGTAGGAAAATAAGGCAGCAAGGACGGCAGAAACAGAAGGAAAATAAGGCAGCAAGGACGGCAGCAACAGAAGAAAAATAAGGCAGCAAGGACGGCCGCAACAGAAGGAAAATAAGGCAGCAAGGACGACCGCAACAGAAGGAAAATAAGGCAGCAAGGACGGCCGCAACAGAAGGAAAATAAGGCAGCAAGGACGGCCGCAACAGAAGGAAAATAAGGCAGCAAGGACGGCAGCAACAGAAGGAAAATAAGGCAGCAAGCACGGCCGCAACAGAAGTAAAATAAGGCAGCAAGGACGGCAGAAACATAAGGAAAATAAGGCAGCAAGGACGGCAGCAACAGAAGAAAAATAAGGCAGCAAGGACGGCCGCAACAGAAGGAAAATAAGGCAGCAAGGAAGGCCGCAACAGAAGGAAAATAAGGCAGCAAGGACAGCCGCAACAGAAGGAAAATAAGGCTGCAAGGACGGCAGCAACAGAAGAAAAATAAGGCAGCAAGGACGGCTGCAACAGAAGGAAAATAAGGCAGCAAGGACGGCCGCAACAGAAGGAAAATAAGGCAGCAAGGACGGCAGCAACAGAAGGAAAATAAGGAAGCAAGGACGGCCGCAACAGAATGAAAATAAGGCAGCAAGGACGGCAGCAACAGAATGAAAATAAGGCAGCAAGGACGGCCGCAACAGAATGAAAATAAGGCAGCAAGGACGGCAGCAACAGAAGGAAAATAAGGCAGCAAGGACGGCAGCAACAGAAGGAAAATAAGGCAGCAAGGACGGCCGCAACAGAATGAAAATAAGGCAGCAAGGACGGCCGCAACAGAAAGAAAAAAAAAGGCAGCAAGGCCGGCCGTAACAGAAGGAAAATAAGGCAGCAAGGACGGCCGCAAAAGAATGAAAATAAGGCAGCAAGGACGGCCGCAACAGAAGGAAAATAAGGCAGCAAGAACGGCCGCAACAGAGGGAAAATAAGGCAGCAAGGACGGCAGCAACAGAAGGAAAATAAGGCAGCAAGGACGGCCACAACAGAAGGAAAATAAGGCAGCAAGGACGGCCAAAACAGAAGGAAAATAAGGCAGCAAGGACGGCCGCAACAGAAGGAAAATAAGGCAGCAAAGACGGCCGCAACAGAAGGAAAATAAGGCAGCAAGGACGGCAGGAACAGAAAGAAAATAAGGCAGCAAGGACGGCAGCAACAGAAGGAAAATAAGGCAGCAAGGACGGCAGCAACAGAAGGAAAATAAGGCAGCAAGGACGGCAGAAAGAGAAGGAAAATAAGGCAGCATGGACGGCAGCAACAGAAGAAAAATAAGGCAGCAAGGACGGCCGCAACAGAAGGAAAATAAGGCAGCAAGGACGGCCGCAACAGAAGGAAAATAAGGCAGCAAGGACGGCAGCAACAGAAGGAAAATAAGGCAGCAAGGACGGCCGCAACAGAAGGAAAATAAGGCAGCAAGGACGGCAGAAACAGAAGGAAAATAAGGCAGCAATGACGGCAGAAACAGAAGGAAAATAAGGCAGCAAGGACGGCCGCAACAGAAGAAAAATAAGGCAGCAAGGACGGCCGAAACTGAAGGAAAATAAGACAGCAAGGACGGCCGCAACAGAAGGAAAATAAGGCAGCAAGGATGGCCGCAACAGAAGGAAAATAAGGCAGCAAGGACGGCCACAACAGAAGGAAAATAAGGCAGCAAGGACGGCCGCAACAGAAGGAAAATAAGGCAGCAAGGACGGCCGCAACAGAAGGAAAATAAGGCAGCAAGTACGGCCGCAACAGAAGGAAAATAAGGCAGCAAGGACGGCAGAAACAGAAGGAAAATAAGGCAGCAAGGACGGCAGCAACAGAAGAAAAATGATGCAGCAAGGACGGCCGCAACAGAAGGAAAATAAGGCAACAAGGACGTCCGCAACAGAAGGAAAATAAGGCAGCAAGGACGGCCGGAACAGAAGGAAAATAAGGCAGCAAGGACGGCAGCAACAGAAGGAAAATAAGGCAGGAAGGACGGCAGCAACAGAAGGAAAATAAGACAGCAAGGACGGCCGCAACAGAAGGAAAATAAGGCAGCAAGGACGGAAGAAACAGAAGGAAAATAAGGCAGCAAGCACGGCAGCAACTGAAGAAAAATAAGGCAGCAAGGACGGCCGGAACAGAAGGAAAATAAGGCAGCAAGGACGGTCGCAACAGAAGGAAAATAAGGCAGCAAGGACGGCAGCAACAGAAGGAAAATAAGGCAGCAAGGACGGCCGCAACAGAAGGAAAATAAGGCAGCAAGCACGGCCGTAACAGAAGGAAAATAAGGCAGCAAGGACGGCAGCAACAGAAGGAAAATAAGGCAGCAAGGACGGCAGCAACAGAAGGAAAATAAGGCAGCAAGGACGGCCGCAACAGAAGAAAAATAACCCAGCAAGGACGGCCACAACAGAATGAATAGAAGGCAGCAAGGACGGCAGCAACAGAAGGAAAATAAGGCAGCAAGGACGGCCGCAACAGAAGGAAAATAAGGCAGCAAGGACGGCCGCAACAGAAGGAAAATAAGGCAGCAAGGACGGCTGAAACAGAAGGAAAATAAGGCATCAAGGACGGCCGCAACAGAAGCAAAATAAGGCAGCAAGGACGGCCGCAACAGAAGGAAAATAAGGCAGCAAGGACGACCGCAACAGAAGGAAAATAAGGCAGCAAGGACGTCAGCAACAGAAGGAAAATAAGGCAGCAAGGACGACCACAACAGAAGGAAAATAAGGCAGCAAGGACGGCCGCAACAGAAGGAAAATAAGGCAGCAAGGACGGCAGCAACAGAAGGAAAATAAGGCAGCAAGGACGGCCACAACAGAAGGAAAATAAGGCAGCAAGGACGGCCGCAACAGAAGGAAAATAAGGCAGCAAGGACGGCCGCAACAGAAGGAAAATAAGGCAGCAAGGACGGCAGCAACAGAAGGAAAATAAGGCAGCAAGGACGGCCACAACAGAAGGAAAATAAGGCAGCAAGGACGGCCGCAACAGAAGGAAAATAAGGCAGCAAGGACAGCCGCAACAGAAGGAAAATAAGGCAGCAAGGACGGCCGCAACAGAAGGAAAATAAGGCAGCAAGGACGGCTGAAACAGAAGGATAATAAGGCAGCAAGGACGGACACAACAGAAGGAAAATAAGGCAGCAAGGACGGCCGCAACAGAAGGAAAGTAAGGCAGCAAGGACGGCCGCAACAGAAGGAAAACAAGGCAGCAAGTACGGCCGCAACAGAAGGAAAATAAGGCAGCAAGGACGGCAGCAACAGAAGGAAAATAAGGCAGCAAGGACGGCCACAACAGAAGGAAAATAAGGCAGCAAGGACGGCCGAAACAGAAGGAAAATAAGGCATCAAGGACGGCCGCAACAGAAGGAAAATAAGGCAGCAAGGACGGCAGAAACAGAAGGAAAATAAGGCAGCAAGGACGGGAGCAACAGAAGAAAAATAAGGCAGCAAGGATGGCCGCAACATAATGAAAATAAGGCAGCAAGGACGGCTGCAACAGAAGGAAAATAAGGCAGCAAAGACGGCCGCAACAGAAGGAAAATAAGGCAGCAAGGACGGCAGGAACAGAAAGAAAATAAGGCAGCAAGGACGGCAGCAACAGAAGGAAAATAAGGCAGCAAGGACGGCAGCAACAGAAGGAAAATAAGGCAGCAAGGACGGCAGAAACAGAAGGAAAATAAGGCAGCAAGGACGGCAGCAACAGAAGAAAAATAAGGCAGCAAGGACGGCCGCAACAGAAGGAAAATAAGGCAGCAAGGACGGCCGCAACAGAAGGAAAATAAGGCAGCAAGGACGGCAGCAACAGAAGGAAAATAAGGCAGCAAGGACGGCCGCAACAGAAGGAAAATAAGGCAGCAAGGACGGCAGAAACAGAAGGAAAATAAGGCAGCAATGACGGCAGAAACAGAAGGAAAATAAGGCAGCAAGAACGGCCGCAACAGAAGAAAAATAAGGCAGCAAGGACGGCCGAAACTGAAGGAAAATAAGACAGCAAGGACGGCCGCAACAGAAGGAAAATAAGGCAGCAAGGATGGCCGCAACAGAAGGAAAATAAGGCAGCAAGGACGGCCACAACAGAAGGAAAATAAGGCAGCAAGGACGGCCGCAACAGAAGGAAAATAAGGCAGCAAGGACGGCCGCAACAGAAGGAAAATAAGGCAGCAAGTACGGCCGCAACAGAAGGAAAATAAGGCAGCAAGGACGGCCGCGACAGAAGGAAAAAAAGGCAGCAAGGACGGCCGCAACAGAAGGAAAATAAGGCAGCAAGGACGGCAGAAACAGAAGGAAAATAAGACAGCAAGGACGGCAGCAACAGAAGAAAAATAAGGCAGCAAGGACGGCAGCAACAGAAGGAAAATAAGACAGCAAGGACGGTCGCAACAGAAGGAAAATAAGGCAGCAAGGACGGAAGAAACAGAAGGAAAATAAGGCAGCAAGCACGGCAGCAACTGAAGAAAAATAAGGCAGCAAGGACGGCCGCAACAGAAGGAAAATAAGGCAGCAAGGACGGTCGCAACAGAAGGAAAATAAGGCAGCAAGGACGGCAGCAACAGAAGGAAAATAAGGCAGCAAGGACGGCCGCAACAGAAGGAAAATAAGGCAGCAAGCACGGCCGTAACAGAAGGAAAATAAGGCAGCAAGGACGGCAGCAACAGAAGGAATATAAGGCAGCAAGGACGGCAGCAACAGAAGGAAAATAAGGCAGCAAGGACGGCAGCAACAGAAGAAAAATAACCCAGCAAGGACGGCCACAACAGAATGAATAGAAGGCAGCAAGGACGGCAGCAACAGAAGGAAAATAAGGCAGCAAGGACGGCCGCAACAGAAGGAAAATAAGGCAGCAAGGACGGCCGCAACAGAAGGAAAATAAGGCAGCAAGGACGTCAGCAACAGAAGGAAAATAAGGCAGCAAGGACGGCCGCAACAGAAGCAAAATAAGGCAGCAAGGACGGCCGCAACAGAAGGAAAATAAGGCAGCAAGGACGGCCGCAACAGAAGGAAAATAAGGCAGCAAGGACGTCAGCAACAGAAGGAAAATAAGGCAGCAAGGACGGCCGCAAGAGAATGAAAATAAGGCAGCAAGGACGGCCGCAACAGAAGGAAAATAAGGCAGCAAGGACGGCAGCAACAGAAGGAAAATAAGGCAGCAAGGACGGCAGCAACAGAAGGAAAATAAGGCAGCAAGGACGGCCACAACAGAAGGAAAATAAGGCAGCAAGGACGGCCGCAACAGAAGGAAAATAAGGCAGCAAGGACGGCAGCAACTGAAGGAAAATGAGGCAGCAAGGACGGCCACAACAGAAGGAAAATAAGGCAGCAAGGACAGCCGCAACAGAAGGAAAATAAGGCAGCAAGGACGGCCGCAACGGAAGGAAAATAAGGCAGCAAGGACGACTGAAACAGAAGGATAATAAGGCAGCAAGGACGGACGCAACAGAAGAAAAATAAGGCAGCAAGGACGGCCGCAACAGAAAGAAAATAAGGCAGCAAGGACGGCAGCAACAGAAGGAAAATAAGGCAGCAAGGACGGCAGCAACAAAAGAAAAATAAGGCAGCAAGGACGGCCGCAACAGAAGGAAAATAAGGCAGCAAGGACGGAAGAAACAGAAGGAAAATAAGGCAGCATGGACGGCAGCAACTGAAGAAAAATAAGGCAGCAAGGACGGCCGCAACAGAAGGAAAATAAGGCAGCAAGGACGGTCGCAACAGAAGGAAAATAAGGCAGCATGGACGGCAGCAACAGAGGGAAAATAAGGCAGCAAGGACGGCCGCAACAGAAGGAAAATAAGGCAGCAAGCACGGCCGTAACAGAAGGAAAATAAGGCAGCAAGGACGGCAGCAAAAGAAGGAAAATAAGGCAGCAAGGACGGCAGCAACAGAAGGAAAATAAGGCAGCAAGGACGGCAGCAACAGAAGAAAAATAATCCAGCAAGGACGGCCACAACAGAATGAATAGAAGGCAGCAAGGACGGCAGCAACAGAAGGAAAATAAGGCAGCAATGACGGCCGAAACAGAAGGAAAATAAGGCAGCAAGGACGGCCGCAACAGAAGGAAAATAAGGCAGCAAGAACGGCAGCAACAGAAGGAAAATAAGGCATCAAGGACGGCAGCAACAGAAGGAAAATAAGGCAGCAAGGACGGCCGCAACAGAAGGAAAATAAGGCAGCAAGGACGGCCGCAACAGAAGGAAAATAAGGCAGCAAGGACGGCCGCAACAGAAGGAAAATAAGGCAGCAAGGACGTCAGCAACAGAAGGAAAATAAGGCAGCAAGGACGGCCGCAACAGAATGAAAATAAGGCAGCAAGGACGGCCGCAACAGAAGGAAAATAAGGCAGCAAGGATGGCCGCAACAGAAGGAAAATAAGGCAGCAAGGACGGAAGCAACAGAAGGAAAATAGGGCAGCAAGGACGGCAGCAACAGAAGGAAAATAAGGCAGCAAGGACGACCACAACAGAAGGAAAATAAGGCAGCAAGGACGGCCGCAACAGAAGGAAAATAAGGCAGCAAGGACGGCAGCAACAGAAGGAAAATAAGGCAGCAAGGACGGCCAGAACAGAAGGAAAATAAGGCAGCAAGGACGGCCGCAACAGAAGGAAAATAAGGCAGCAAGGACAGCCGCAACAGAAGGAAAATAAGGCAGCAAGGACGGCCGCAACAGAAGGAAAATAAGGCAGCAAGGACGGCTGAAACAGAAGGAAAATAAGGCAGCAAGGACGGACGCAACAGAAGAAAAATAAGGCAGCAAGGACGGCCGCAACAGAAGGAAAATAAGGCAGCAAGGACGGCAGCAACAGAAGGAAAATAAGGCAGCAAGGACGGCAGCAACAGACGGAAAAAAAGGCAGCAAGGACGGCAGAAACAGAAGGAAAATAAGGCAGCAAGGACGGCAGCAACAGAAGAAAAATAAGGCAGCAAGGACGGCCGCAACAGAAGGAAAATAGGGCAGCAAGGACGGCCGCAACAGAAGGAAAATAAGGCAGCAAGGACGGCAGCAACAGAAGGAAATTAAGGCAGCAAGGACGGCCGCAACAGAAGCAAAATAAGGCAGCAAGGACGGCCGCAACAGAAGGAAAATAAGGCAGCAAGGACGGCCGCAACAGAAGGAAAATAAGGCAGCAAGGACGTCAGCAACAGAAGGAAAATAAGGCAGCAAGGACGGCAGCAAGAGAAGGAAAATAAGGCAGCAAGGACGGCAGCAACAGAAGAAAAATAAGGCTTCAAGGACGGCCGCAACTGAATGAAAATAAGGCAGCAAGGACGGCCGCAACAGAAGGAAAATAAGGCAGCAAGGACGGCCGCAACAGAAGGAAAATAAGGCAGCAAGAACGGCCGCAACAGAAGGAAAATAAGGCAGCAAGGACGGCCGCAACAGAAGGAAAATAAGGCAGCAAGGACGGCAGCAACAGAAGGAAAATAAGGCAGCAAGGACGGCAGCAATAGAAGAAAAATAAGGCAGCAAGGACGGCCGCAACAGAAGCAAAGTAAGGCAGCAAGGACGGCCGCAACAGAAGGAAAAGAAGGCAGCAAGGACGGACACAACAGAGGGAAAATAAGGCAGCAAGGACGTCAGCAACAGAAGGAAAATAAGGCAGCAAGGACGGCCGCAACAGAAGGAAAATAAGGCAGCAAGGACGGCAGCAACAGAAGGAAAATAAGGCAGCAAGGACGGCAGCAACAGAAGGAAAATAAGGCAGCAATTACGGCAACAACAGAAGGAAAATAAGGCTGCAAGGACCGCAGCAACAGAAGGAAAATAAGGCAGCAAGGACGGCAACAACAGAAGGAAAATAAGGCAGCAAGGACGGCAGCAACAGAAGGAAAATAAGGCAGCAAGGACGGCAGCAACAGAAGGAAAATAAGGCAGCAAGGACGGCAGCAACAGAAGGAAAATAAGGCACCAAGGACGGCCGCAACAGAAGGAAAATTACTCCACATTGAGATAAGGTAAAGGACAAATATGAAGGAGAAGGTGATAATAGTGAGAGAATGATGGGATAAAGACGGGGAATGTAAGAGAATGATGGGATAATGACGGGGAATGTGAGAGAATGATGAGAATGATGATGGAAGAGATATAAAGCTGCAGTTACAGTAGAGAATGAAAACTTACCAGAAATATAGTTGGACCAAGATTATAACAGATATCTCAGATCTCCAGACCCGTGGACTGGTTGTCCATGTTCACCCGTCAGTATAATGAGTACCTGGGTGTTAGTGGACTGGTGTGGATCGCATCCTGGGACAAAACTGACCTAATTTTCCCGAAATGCTCTGCATAAGAAGCAGCTTCTGTATAGTAATACGTCGTTGATGTCAGCTGGGACTGTATACCTTGTACATGTACTTGTAGTAATAAATATTATTATATTAATAATTACTGATTTCCAGCAACTGGTTCATGAACTGTTGGTGGTTGGTACACAACCACAACTGGTTCATGAACTGTTGGTGGTTGGTACACAACCACAACTGGTTCATGAACTGTTGGTGGTGGTTGGTACACAACCACAACTGGTTCATGAACTGTTGGTGGTTGGTGCACAACCATAGCAACTGGTTCCAGGTATCGAATTTAAATGCTAGAAGTTATGCTATATTTGTTGTACTGAGTCAAAGCATATGAGCGACTGTGTCTCGGGTCGCATCTAAATAGGTTTGTCACTGGAATCAATCAATATTTCATTATCAAAATAGTCTTTGATGTGAGTGTTCGTGAAGGCTGGAAACACTGCACTCGACTCCGCGTGAAGACCACTGAGAGAAGTTATTACATAGTTCTCTCGAGAGAGACCAACTGTGGTGGTAAACACAGGCTGATACAATAATAGTTGGTGTGCTGCGAGGGGCCTTGTTGCTGGCTGACACACCAGTCCAACATGGCTGGCACCTTGTGGTGCCTTCTTAGGATTTCTCGATATGTAATCTATGAAATAATAATCTTCCGGCTGTTTCTTTTTCCTCTCCACGTCCTCCGGAGAATTTCCTCCTCCTCCTCCAGGTGCTGCTCCTCCCTGGATGGCGGAAGGATGGAGGGAGGAAAGAGTGGTACTGAGGTGGTGGAACCATCCTGACAAGAACCTTCCCCCTCGCTATGAATATTTACTATTGAATACCAGACAAAACCTCAGGGTGTTCACCCCCTCCAAATCTCCCTCCCACTCTCTCCCTTCACACACACACACACACACACACACACACACACACACACACACACACACACATAGGGATGTTAGGAAGTATTTCTTCAGCCATAGAGTCGTCAGGAAGTGGAATAGCCTAACAAGTGATGTAGTGGAGGCAGGACCCATACATAGCTTTAAGGCGAGGTATGACAAAGGTCTGTAGGCAGAGAGAGAGAGAGGACCTAGTAGCGATCAGTGAAGTGGCGGGGCCAGGAGCTGTGTCTCGACCCCTGGAACCACAATTAGGTGAGTACAAATAGGTGAGTACACACACACACACACACACACACACACACACACACACACACACACACACACACACACACACACACTTACACACACACACACACACACACAAGGGCCCAAGGGGGCCAACTTTGAAGAAATAAAACAGGAGGAGAAAAAAATGATTGAAGGCATCATGAAAACAATAGGGGAGGGCAATATGACCCAGGTGACAAATTTTCAGAGAATTGGGTGGTTTGCGAGTGGAAGGATACGGCCTGTCAGAGTAACTTTCAAGGAAGAATCAGTTCGAACCAGGATTCTGCAAGAGAAAGCAAGACTGAGGGACAAAGAGGGGTACCAGAGAGTATACCTCGACCGCGACAGAACACAAGAAGAAAGGACTACACTGAAAGAGAGGGTACAGAGACGCAAGGAGGAACGAGAAGCAATGAAAATGAGCAGGACCCAGACACAGGAGGAAGGGCAAACACACCCCACAGAATCTCCCACCAAAAGACTCCACCCTCGACATTCCCAATGCAACTGAGCAACCTATACTACAACCCACTCACTGTTCCCTCTGCCACCAACCCCCATATCACAAACCTCACCCCAACAGCTGCCCCTTATGGGCATTCTGACCCCACCCCCATCAACACAAACCCCACCTACACCACAGCCCCATATAGGCCCCCACCAAGGCTCTCGCTCCCCCAACCCCAATATTCTTGCATGACCACAATGCTAGAAAAGAAACTAAAGGTTTGGTACACAAACGCGGATGGAATAACGAATAAACATGAGGAGTGGAACGAAAGAATCAGTGAAAAATCCCCAGACATCATAGCAGTCACAGAAACAAAACTCGCTGAGACAATAACAGACACAATCTTCCCAACAGGATATCAGATCCTGAGGAAAGATAGAAAGAGTAGAGGGGGAGGAGGGGTTGCACTGCTCATAAAACACCGATGGGGATTTGAGGAAATGGAAGGCATGGACATGATTGGAGAAAGAGACTACATTGTAGGTACAATTCAGTCCGGAGAACATAAAGTAGTCATTGGAGTGATGTATAACCCACCACAGAACTGCAGGAGGTCAAGAGAGGAGTACGAAGAAAACAACAGGGTGATGGTGGACACACTGGCTGAGGTGGCAAGAAGAGCTCACTCGAGCAGAGCAAAGTTACTGGTAATGGGCGATTTCAACCACAGGGAGATCGACTAGGAAAACCTGGAGCCACATGGGGGTCCCGAAACATGGAGAGCCAAGATGATGGATGTGGTACTTGAAAACCTCATGCATCAACATGTCAGGGACACAACCAGAGAGAGAGGGGAGGATGAGCCAGCAAGACTGGATCTTGTGTTCACCCTGAGCAGTTCAGACATTGAGGACATCACTTACGAGAGGCCCCTTGGAGCTAGCGATCATGTGGTTCTGAGTTTTGACTATATAGTAGAGTTACAAGTGGAGAAGGTAACAGGAACTGAAGGGGACAGGCCAAACTATAAAAGGGGGGACTACACAGGTATGAGAAACTTCCTGCAGGAGGTTCAGTGGGACAGAGAAATGGTAGGAAAATCAGTAAACGAGATGATGGAATATGTGGCAACAAAGTGCAAGGAGGCAGAGGAAAGTTTTGTTCCCAAGGGAAACAGAAATAATAGGAAGACCAAAACGAGTCCTTGGTTTACCCGAAGGTGTAGGGAGGCAAAAACTAAGTGCAACAGAGAATGGAAAAGGTACAGGAGGCATAGGACCCAGGAAAACAAGGAGATTAGTAGAAGAGCCAGAAACGAGTATGCACAGATAAGGAGGGAGGCCCAGCGACAGTATGAAAACGACATAGCATCGAAAGTCAAATCTGACCCGAAACTGCTGTATAGCCACATTAGGAGGAAGACAACAGTCAAGGACCAGGTGATAAGGCTGAGGAAAGAAGGTGGAGAACTCACAAGAAACGATCAAGAGGTATGTGAGGAGCTCAACACGAGATTTAAGGAAGTATTTACAGTAGAGACAGGAAGGACTCTGGGGGGACAGACCAGATGGGGACACCAGCAAGGAATACACCAACAAGTTTTGGACGCCATACATACAGATGAGGAGGAGGTGAAGAAACTGCTAAGGGACATCGATACCTCAAAGGCAATGGGACCGGACAACATCTCCCTGTGGGTCCTTAGAGAGGGAGCAGATATGTTGTGCATGCCACTTACCACAATCTTCAACACATCCCTGGAAACTGGGCAACTACCTGAGGTATGGAAGACGGCAAATGTAGTTCCCATTTTTAAAAAAGGAGACAGAAAAGAGGCACTAAACTATAGACCTGTGTCATTGACGTGTATAGTATGCAAAATTATGGAGAAGATTATCAGGAGGAGAGTGGTGGAGCACCTGGAACGGAACAGGAGTATAAATGCCAACCAGCACGGATTCATGGAAGGCAAATCCTGTGTCACAAACCTTCTGGAGTTTTATGATAAAATAACAGAAGTAAGACACGAGAGAGAGGGGTGGGTTGATTGCATCTTCTTGGACTGCAAGAAGGCCTTTGACACAGTTCCTCACAAGAGATTAGTGCAGAAGCTAGAGCATCAGGCGCATATAACAGGAAGGGCACTGCAATGGATCAGAGAATACCTGACAGGGAGGCAACAACGAGTCATGGTACGTAATGATGTATCACAGTGGGCACCTGTGACGAGCGGGGTCCCACAGGGGTCGGTCCTAGGACCAGTGCTATTTTTGGTATATGTGAACGACATGACGGAAGGGTTAGACTCAGAAGTGTCCCTGTTTGCAGATGATGTGAAGTTAATGAGGAGAATTAAATCTGATGAAGACCAGGCAGGACTTCAAAGAGACCTTGACAGACTGGACACCTGGTCCAGCAAATGGCTTCTCGAATTTAATCCTGCCAAATGCAAAGTCATGAAGATAGGGGAAGGGCACAGAAGACCACAGACAGAGTATAGGCTAGGTGGCCAAAGACTGCAAACCTCACTCAAGGAGAAAGATCTTGGGGTGAGTATAACACCGAGCATGTCTCCGGAAGCACACATCAATCAGATAACTGCTGCAGCATATGGGCGCCTGGCAAACCTGAGAACAGCATTCCGATACCTTAGTAAGGAATCATTCAAGACACTGTACACCGTGTATGTCAGGCCCATACTGGAGTATGCAGCACCTGTTTGGAACCCGCACTTGATAAAGCACGTCAAGAAACTAGAGAAAGTACAAAGGTTTGCGACAAGGTTAGTTCCAGAGCTAAGGGGAATGTCCTATGAAGAAAGATTAAGGGAAATCGGCCTGACGACACTGGAGGACAGGAGGGTCAGGGGAGACATGATAACGACATATAAAATACTGCGTGGAATAGACAAGGTGGACAAAGACAGGATGTTCCAGGGAGGGGACACAGAAACAAGAGGCGACAATTGGAAGTTGAAGACACAAATGAGTCAGAGAGATAGTAGGAAGTATTTCTTCAGTCATAGAGTTGTAAGGCAGTGGAATAGCCTAGAAAATGACGTAGTGGAGGCAGGAACCATACACAGTTTTAAGACGAGGTTTGATAAAGCTCATGGAGCGGGGAGAGAGAGGGCCTAGTAGCAACCGGTGAAGAGGCGGGGCCAGGAGCTAGGACTCGACCCCTGCAACCACAAATAGGTGAGTACAAATAGGTGAGTACACACATAACACCAGGCACTTCTGAAGCGCACATCAACCAAATAACTGCTGCAGCATATGGGCGCCTAGCAAACCTCAGAACAGCATTCCAACATCTTAATAAGGAATCGTTCAGGACCCTGTACACCGTGTACGTTAGGCCCATATTGGAGTATGCAACACCAGTTTGGAACCCACACCTAGCCAAGCACGTAAAGAAACTAGAGAAAGTGCAAAGGTTTGCAACACGACTAGTCTCAGAGCTAAGAGGTATGTCCTACGAGGAGAGGTTAAGGGAAATCAACCTGACGACACTGGAGGACAGGAGAAATAGGGGGGATATGATAACGACATACATAGCTTTAAGCAGAGGTATGATAAAGCTCACGGTTCAGGAAGAGCGACCTAGTAGCGACCAGTGAAGAGGCGAGGCCAGGAGCTCGGACTCGACCTCTGCAACCTCAACTAGGTGAGTACAACTAGGTGAGCACACACACACACACACACACACACACACACACACACACACACACACACACACACACACACACACACACATACACACACATACACACACACACCGACGGTGCAGGGAGGCAAAAACTAAGTGCACTAGAGAATGGAAAAAGTACAGAAAACAAAGGACCCAGGAAAATAAAGAGATTAGTCGAAGAGCCAGAAACGAGGTCCAGCGACAGTACGAAAACAACATAGCATCGACAGTCAAGTCTGACCTGAAACTGTTGTATAGCCACATCACGAGGAAGACAACAGTTAAGGACCAGGTAATCAGGCTGAGGTAAGAAGGAGGGGAACTCACAAGAAACGACCAAGAAGTTTGTGAGGAGCTCAGCATGAGATTTAAGGAAGAAATTAGGGGAGAGAGAAAGGACTCCGGAAAGTTGGAACAAGGGGGCACACCATCACGGGATATATCAACAAGTGTTGAATGAAATACACACAACTATGGAGGAGGTGAACAAGCTGCTAAGTGACCTTGATACCTCGAAGGCAGTGGTACCGGACATCTCTCTGTGGGTCCTTAGAGAGGGAACAAGGACGCTGTGTGTGCCACTAACAACAATTTTCAACTCATCCATTGAAATTGGGCAACTACCTGAGGTATGGAAGACTGAAAATGTAGTGCCCATTTTTATGAAAGAAGATAAACACGAGGCACTAAACTACAGACCAGTGTCACTGACGTTTATAGTATGCAAGGTCATGGAGAAGATTATCAGGAGGAGACTGGTGGAGCACCTGGAACAGAACAACCTTATAAACAACAACCAGCATGGACTCCTGGAAGGCAAATCCTGAGTCAAAAAACTACTGGAGTTTTATGATAAGGTAATGGAAGTAAGACAAGAGAGAGAGAGGTGTGAGTAGATTGCATTTTCATGGACTGCGAGGCCTTCGACACAGTTCCTCACAAGAGATTAGTGCAAAAACTAGAGGATCAGGCACATAAAATAGGAAGGGCACTGCAATGGATCATAGAATACCTGACATGGACACAACGAGTCATGGTAAGTGATGAGGTATCACAGTGGGCGCCTGTGACGAGCGGGGTCCCAAAGGTGTCAGTCCTAGGACAAGTGCTATTCTTGGTATATGTGAATGACATGATGGAAGGGATAGACTCAGAAGTGTCCCTGCTCGCAGATGATGTGAAGTTAATGAGGAGAATTAAATCGGATGAGGATCAGGCAGGACTACAAAAAGACCTGGACAGGCTGGAAGCCTGGTCCAGCAACTGGCTCATCGAATTTAACCCGCCAAATGGAAAGTCATGAAGATAACGGAAGGACAAGGCAGACCACAGACAGAATATAGGTTAGGTGGCCCAAAACTGCAAACCTCACTCAAGGAAAAGGAATTTGGGGTAAGTATAATGCCGAGTACATCTCCAGAAGCACACATCAACCAGATAACTGCTGCAGCATATGGGCGCCTGGCAAACCAGAGAATAGCATTCCGATGCCTCAGTATGGAATCGTTCAAAACCCTGTACACTGTGTACATCAGATCCATACTGGAGTATGCAGCACCAGGTCGGAACCCACACCTGGTCATGCTCGTCAAGAAATTAGAGAAGGTCCAAAGGTTTGCAACAAGGCTAGTTCCAGAGCTAAGGGGAATGTCATACGAAGAAAAGTTAAGGGAAATCGGCCTGATGATACTGGAAGACAGGAGGGTTAGGGGAGACATGATAACAACATACAAAATACTGCAAAATACTGCGATGAATTGACAAGGTGGACAGAGATAGGATGTTGCAGAGATGTTAGGAAGTGGAACAACCTGGCAAGTGATGTAGTGGAGGCAGGAACCATATATAGTTTTACGATGAAGTATGGAGAGGGAGGACCTAGTAGTGATCAGTGAAGAGGCGGGGCCAGGAGCTATGTCTCGACCTTTGCAACCACAAAAAAGTTGAGTACACACACACTTTCCCTTCCCTGTGCCCTAATGAAAATATCGACGTGAGGAAGAAATTGCACCATGGTAGCAGCACCATGGTAATAGCACCATGGTAGCAACACCATGGTAATAGCACCATGGTAGCAACACCATGCTAATAGTACCATGGTAGCAGCACCATGGTAATAGCACCATGGTAGCAGCACCATGGTAATAGCACCATGGTAGCAACACCATGGTAATAGCACCATGGTAGCAACACCATGGTAATAGCACCATGGTAGCAACACCATGCTAATAGTACCATGGTAGCAGCACCATGGTAATAGCACCATGGTAGCAGCACCATGGTAATAGCACCATGGTAGCAACACCATGGTAATAGCACCATGGTAGCAGCACCATGGTAATAGCACCATGGTAGCAGCACCATGGTAATAGCACCATGGTAGCAGCACCATGGTAATAGCACCATGGTAGCAACACCATGGTAATAGCACCATGGTAGCAACACCATGCTAATAGTACCATGGTAGCAGCACCATGGTAATAGCACCATGGTAGCAACACCATGGTAATAGTACCATGGTAGCAGCACCATGGTAATAGCACCATGGTAGCAGCACCATGGTAATAGCACCATGGTAGCAGCACCATGGTAATAGCACCATGGTAGCAACACCATGGTAATAGCACCATGGTAGCAACACCATGCTAATAGTACCATGGTAGCAGCACCATGGTAATAGCACCATGGTAGCAGCACCATGGTAATAGCACCATGGTAGCAACACCATGGTAATAGCACCATGGTAGCAACACCATGGTAATAGCACCATGGTAGCAACACCATGCTAATAGTACCATGGTAGCAGCACCATGGTAATAGCACCATGGTAGCAGCACCATGGTAATAGCACCATGGTAGCAACACCATGGTAATAGCACCATGGTAGCAGCACCATGGTAATAGCACCATGGTAGCAACACCATGGTAATAGCACCATGGTAGCAACACCATGGTAATAGCACCATGGTAGCAACACCATGCTAATAGTACCATGGTAGCAGCACCATGGTAATAGCACCATGGTAGCAGCACCATGGTAATAGCACAATGGTAGCAGCACCATGGTAATAGCACTATGGTAGCAGCATCATGATAATAGCACCATGGTAGCAGCACCATGGTAACAGCACCATGGGAGCAGCACAATGGTAGCAGCACCATGGTAATAGCACCATGGTAGCAGCACCATGGTAATAGCACCATGGTAATAACACCATGGTAGCAGCACCATGGTAGCAGCACCATGGTAATAGCACCATGGTAGCAGCACCATGGTAATAGCACCATGGTAGCAGCACCATGGTAATAGCACCATGGTAGCAGCACCATGGTAATAGCACTATGGTAGCAGCATCATGATAATAGCACCATGGTAGCAGCACCATGGTAACAGCACCATGGGAGCAGCACCATGGTAGCAGCACCATGGTAATAGCACCATTGTAGCAGCACCATGGTAATAGCACCATGGTAATAACACCATGGTAGCAGCACCATGGTAGCAGCACCATGGTAATAGCACCATGGTAGCAGCACCATGGTAATAGCACCATGGTAGCAGCAACATGGTAATATCACCATGGTAGCAGCACCATGGTAATAGCACCATGGTAGCAGCACCATGGTAATAGCACCATGGTAGCAGTACCATGGTTGCAGTACCATGGTAATAGCACCATGGTAGCAGCACCTTGATAACAGCACCATGGTAACAGCACCATGGTAATAGCACCATGGTAGTAGCACCATGGTAGCAGCACCATGGTAATAGCACCATAGTAGCAGCACCATGGTAACAGCACCATGGTAATAGCACCATGGTAGAAGCACCATGGTAATAGCACCATGGTAGCAGCACCATGGTAACAGCACCATGGTAATAGCACCATGGTAGCAGCACCATGATAATAGCACCATGGTAGCAGCACCATGATAACAGCACCATGGTAACAGCACCATGGTAATAGCACCATGGTAGTAGCACCATGGTAGCAGCACCATGGTAATAGCACCATAGTAGCAGCACCATGGTAATAGCACCATGGTAGCAGCACCATGGTAATAGCACCATGGTAGCAGTACCATGGTTGCAGTACCATGGTAATAGCACCATGGTAGCAGCACCATGATAACAGCACCATGGTAACAGCACCATGGTAATAGCACCATGGTAGTAGCACCATGGTAGCAGCACCATGGTAATAGCACCATAGTAGCAGCACCATGGTAATAGCACCATGGTAGCAGCACCATGGTAATAGCACCATGGTAGCAGTACCATGGTTGCAGTACCATGGTAATAGCACCATGGTAGCAGCACCATGATATCAGCACCATGGTAACAGCACCATGGTAATAGCACCATGGTAGTAGCACCATGGTAGCAGCACCATGGTAATAGCACCATAGTAGCAGCACCATGGTAACAGCACCATGGTAATAGCACCATGGTAGAAGCACCATGGTAATAGCACCATGGTAGCAGCACCATGGTAACAGCACCATGGTAATAGCACCATGGTAGCAGCACCATGATAATAGCAACATGGTAGCAGCACCATCGTAGCAGCACCATGGTAATAGCACCATGGTAGCAGCACCATGATAATAGCACCATGGTAGCAGCACCATGGTAGCAGCACCATGATAACATCACTGTTGTAACGGCACTATGGTAAGAGCACCATGGTAATAGCACTATTGTAACAGAGCTATTGTAATAGTACTATGGTAACATCACCATGGTAACAGCTCTACGGTAACAGCACAATGGTAAAAGAACTATGGTAACAGCACAATGGTAACAGCAAGATGGTAACAGGACACAGCAACAGTTCCATGGTAAGAGCATCATGGTAGCAGCAGCATGGTAACAACAACATGGTAGCAGCACCATGGTAGCAGCAGCATGGAAATAGCACCATAGAAGCAGCATCATGGTAACAACAATATGGTAGCAGCACCATGGTAGCAGCAGCAAGGTAATAGCACCATGGCAGCAGCACCATGGTAAGAGCACCATGGTAATAACACCATGGTAGCAGCACCATGGTAGCAGCACCATGGTAATAGCACCATGGTAGCAGCACCAAGGTAACAGCACCATGGTAGCAGCACCATGGTAATAGCACCATGGTAGCAGCACCAAGGTAATAGCACCATGGCAGCAGCACCATGGTAGCAGCAGCGTGGTAATAGCACCATGGTAGCAGCACCATGGTAGCAGCACCATGGTAATAGCACCATGGCAGCAGCACCATGGTAGTAGCACCATGGTTGTAACACAATATATCATGGTTGAGCAGCAGATATCATCTCAGGAAATTATGTGAGTTATCATGATGACAGCTCCAGGACTGTTGTTACTCAGGCTGTTGTTGCTCAGGCTGTTGTTACTCTGGCTGTTGTTACTCAGGCTGTTGTTACTCAGGCTGTTGTTGCTCAGGCTGTTGTTACTCAGGCTGTTGTTACTCTGGCTGTTGTTACTCAGGCTGTTGTTACTCTGGCTGTTGTTACTCTGGCTGTTGTTACTCTGGCTGTTGTTACTCTGGTTGTTGTTACTCTGGTTGTTGTTACTCTGGTTGTTGTTACTCTGGTTGTTGTTACTCTGGTTGTTGTTACTCTGGTTGTTGTTACTCTGGTTGTTGTTACTCTGGTTGTTGTTACTCTGGTTGTTGTTACTCTGGTTGTTGTTACTCTGGCTGTTGTTACTCTGGCTGTTGTTACTCTGGCTGTTGTTACTCTGGTTGTTGTTACTCTGGCTGTTGTTACTCTGGCTGTTGTTACTCTGGCTGTTGTTACTCTGGCTGTTGTTGCTCAGGCTGTTGTTACTCTGGCTGTTGTTACTCAGGCTGTTGTTACTCTGGCTGTTGTTACTCAGGCTGTTGTTACTCTGGCTGTTGTTGCTCAGGCTGTTGTTACTCTGGCTGTTGTTACTCAGGCTGTTGTTACTCTGGCTGTTGTTACTCAGGCTGTTGTTACTCTGGCTGTTGTTGCTCAGGCTGTTGTTACTCTGGCTGTTGTTACTCAGGCTGTTGTTACTCAGGCTGTTGTAACTCAGGCTGTTGTTACTCAGGCTGTTGTTACCCCGACTGTTGTTACTCAGGCTGTTGTTACTCAGGCTGTTATTACACAGGCTGTTGTTATTCAGGCTGTTGTTACTCAGGCTGTTTTTAATCAGGCTGTTGTTACTCAGGCTGTTGTTACTCAGGCTGTTGTTACTCAAGCTGTTTTTACTCAGGCTGGTGTTACTCAGGTTGTTGTTACTCAGGCTGTTGTTACTCAGGCTGTTTTTACTCAGGCTGTTGTTACTCAGGCTGTTGTTACTCAGGCTGTTGTTACCCCGACTGTTGTTACTCAGGCTGTCGTTACTCAGGCTGTTGTTACTCAGGCTGTTGTTACTCAGGCAGTTGTTAATTAGGCTGTTGTTATCCCGACTGTTGTTACTCAGGCTGTTGTTACTCAGGCTGTTGTTACTCAGGCTGTTGTTACTCAAGCTGTTTTTACTCTGGCTGGTGTTACTCAGGTTGTTGTTACTCAGGCTGTTGTTACTCAGGCTGTTTTTACTCAGGCTGTTGTTACTCAGGCTGTTGTTACTCATGCTGTTGTTACCCCGACTGTTGTTACTCAGGCTGTTGTTACTCAGGCTGTTGTTACTCAGGCAGTCGTTAATTAGGCTGTTGTTACCCCGACTGTTGTTACTCAGGCTGTTGTTACTCAGGCTGTTGTTACTCTGGCTGTTGTTACTCAGGCTGTTGTTACTCTGGCTGTTGTTACTCAGGCTGTTGTTACTCTGGCTTTTGTTACTCTGGCTGTTGTTACTCAGGCTGTTGTTACTCTGGCTGTTGTTACTCTGGCTGTTGTTGCTCAGGCTGTTGTTACTCTGGCTGTTGTTACTCAGGCTGTTGTTACTCTGGCTGTTGTTACTCAGGCTGTTGTTACTCTGGCTGTTGTTGCTCAGGCTGTTGTTACTCTGGCTGTTGTTACTCAGGCTGTTGTTACTCTGGCTGTTGTTACTCAGGCTGTTGTTACTCTGGCTGTTGTTGCTCAGGCTGTTGTTACTCTGGCTGTTGTTACTCAAGCTGTTGTTACTCAGGCTGTTGTAACTCAGGCTGTTGTTACTCAGGCTGTTGTTACCCCGACTGTTGTTACTCAGGCTGTTGTTACTCAGGCTGTTATTACACAGGCTGTTGTTATTCAGGCTGTTGTTACTCAGGCTGTTTTTAATCAGGCTGTTGTTACTCAGGCTGTTGTTACTCAGGCTGTTGTTACTCAAGCTGTTTTTACTCAGGCTGGTGTTACTCAGGTTGTTGTTACTCAGGCTGTTGTTACTCAGGCTGTTTTTACTCAGGCTGTTGTTACTCAGGCTGTTGTTTCCCTGATTGTTGCTATTCAGGCTGTTGTTACCCATACTGTTGTTACTCAGGCTGTTGTTACCCTGACTGTTGTTACTCAGGGTGTTGTTACCCTGACTGTTGTTACTCAGGCTGTTGTTACCCTGACTGTTGTTACTCAGGCTGTTGTTACCCTGACTGTTGTTATGCAGGCTGTTGTTACCCTGACTGTTGTTACCCCGACTGTTGTTACTCAGGCTGTTGTTACCCCGACTGTTGTTACTCAGGGTATTGTTACCCTAACTGTTGTTACTCAGGCTGTTGTTACCCCGACTGTTGTTACTCAGGCTCTGGTTACTCAGGCTGTTGTTACTCAGGCTGTTGTTATACTGACGGTTATTACTCAGGCTGTTGTTAACCTGACTGTTGTTACTCAGGCTGTTGTTAACCTGACTGTTGTTACTCAGGCTCTTGTTACCCTGAATGTTGTTACTCAGGCATTTGTTACCCCAACTGTTGTTACCCCGACTGTTGTTACTCAGGCTGTTGTTACCCCGACTCTTGTTGAGAAATGGCATTACAAGTTAAGTTTAAAGAGTTTGTACTTAACTTAGAAAGACAACTCATCGCCTGCACAGCCGCCCCTGCAGACGAGGTCTTGAGAAGCTGTCGAAGTCATCTCTCAACGGGCTGTAAAGATTTATAATTTGTAAGATTATAAATTACCCCTATGGGGTGTTATGTCAGCATATTTCATTCACTGATGGCTGACAAACTTACTTGTATGGGCTCAAAAGTCCGCACCTAACTGCCGACTATAGGTTGATTACTAACTCCTTGCGACTCAAGAACTGCGCAGTCCCCTGTACTACAAGAAATTCGTAACCTACCTTGCTCTTGTAGCGTGAGCTATGGTGTTCTTCACACCTTCGACAGATATAGGTGACTTGATAGAAGCTGAAGTGTCCTTGGATGTCCACGTCTTCCATAGTCTAGGAATACGCACACAGGTACACTGTGTTCCACAAGATTTGTCTTTATTGTTCACAATCTTATCACTAAAGAAGCTGATCAAACTTCTCTTAAGTGTTTATTGTGTTTTATGAGACACTTTGTTCACACTAACGCAGATCGTTCTTTGTTGGTTATCCTGGCGTCAGTGTCACTCTCAGTAGAGTCAAAAGTAATCTGAAGATGCCACAGCGACCCACGCCGTCACTGCCCCTTGCACAAAAAAAAGGCTGACATAGTACTTTTGCTTCCTTGCCACTTCCTCGATGAAGCAAAGCAGAATGTTTAAATCTTGCTGTCTTAAGCATAGACAACAATGTCCACTATCTTTACTATGGTAACAAAGCAGGAGCAGGATTTTCCTTAATTGTCCTGCTAAAGGAAGAGATGTACTGTCTCTTATTAAAATACACTCTGCAACACTCTGCAAGGAGCAGTGGTCACTTGACCACCTCGCATACTCCTACGGCATCTGTGATCAATTACTTACTGTAGCAGTAAACAAGACGCTTGCCCCTTCTGAGAGGGCTGGGCCCCTCAGGGCTGAAAGGGGCTGAAGGGGCTGAAGGGGGCTGATGCCCCCTCCTGGAAATTTTTCTCCACAACTCTTGTTGTTCAGGCTGTTGTTACCCTGACTGTTGTTATTCAGGCTGTTGCTACCCTGACTGTTGTTACTCAGTCTGTTGTTACTCAGGTTGTTACATTGACTGTTGTTACTCAGGCTGTTGTTGCCCTGACTGTTGTTACTCAGGCTGTTGTTACCCTGGCAGATGTTACTCAGGCTGTCGTTACACCGACTGTTGTTACCCTGACTGTTGTTACCCTGACTGTTGTTACCCTGACTGTTGTTACCCTGACTGTAGTTACCCTGACTGTAGTTACCCTGACTGTTGTTACCCTGACTGTAGTTACCCTGACTGTTGTTACCCTGACTGTTGTTACCCTGACTGTTGTTACCCTGACTGTAGTTATCCTGACCTTTGACGCCCTGACTGTAGTTACCCTGACTGTAGTTACCATGACTGTTGTTACCCTGAATGTAGTTACCCTGACTGTTGTTTACCTGACTGTTGATACCCTGACTGTAGTTACCCTGACTGTGGTTACCCTGACCGTAGTTATCCTGACTGTTGTTACCCTGACTGTTGTTACCCTGACTGTAGTTACCCTGAGTGTAGTTACCCTGACTTTTGTTACACTGACTGTAGTTACCCTCACTGTAGTTACCTTGACTGTAGTTACCCTGACTGTTGTTACCCTGACTGTAGTTGCCCTGACTGTTGTTACGCTGACTGCTGTTACCCTGACTGTAGTTACCCTGACTGTTGTTACCTTGACTGTAGTTACCCTGACTGTAGTTACCTTGACTGTAGTTACCTTGACTGTAGTTACCCCTGACTGTAGTTACCTTGACTGTAGTTACCCTGACTGTAGTTACCTTGACTGTAGTTACCTTGACTGTAGTTACCCTGACTGTAGTTACCTTGACTGTAGTTACCCTGACTGTAGTTGCCCTGACTGTTGTTACGCTGACTGCTGTTACCCTGACTGTAGTTACCCTGACTGTTGTTACCCTGACTCTAGTTACCCTGACTGTTGTTACCCTGACTGTAGTTACCCTGACTGTAGTTACCCTGACTGTAGTTACCCTGACTGTTGTTACCCTGACTGTTGTTACCCTGACTGTAGTTACCCTGACTGTAGTTGCCCTGACTGTAGTTGCCCTGACTGTAATGCCCTTTCCTGGTAAAGGTACGAGAAGTTACAGTAGCAGGTACATCAGGCCGGCAATGAGCAGCTGATTTAGTTTGCCAAATTCTAGGACAATTTTTAGTTACCTTGTTTCTCTGTGTTTTAGTACGTACAAGTTTGTGAGAAATCTCATAATTGTCTGGTAATGCTGCAGTTTCCAGAATATCCGAGGTAGTATGATCGATCAGATATTCTTGTATGTCAGCAGACATACAGTTGTTAAACTCTTCTTGTAGTAACAACTGAACAAGGCTGTCGTAGTTGTTACACTTGGCAGACCTACACCACCTCTCAAATGCAACTTTTTTCTCACGAGCAAACTCTACACAAGTTTGATCTTGTCGTCGTTGTAACGTACGAAATGCTCTCTGATAACTTACAGGTAACAAGTTATATGTCTCTAGAATAGTTTGTTTGACAGCGTCATAACTAATGTACTTAGCAAATGGCAAAGCAGCCGTACAAGTTTGAGCTCTTCCCGTCAAAGCAGTATGCAGCAATGTTGCCCAGTGCTTACGTGGCCAGTTCATAGCACGTGCCTGGTTCTCAAACACATCAAAATATGTGTCTAAGTCACTTTCAAAAAACTTAGGAACCATGGATGCAGCTTTCTGCACATTAAATGTATCCTGTGATCTATCAGTCTGTTGTCTTAACAGACGAACATTTTCTCTCTGGAAATCTTCTTCGTTCAATTTCCTCTGTGCCTCTATTTGTGCAGTCTGCAACATAAGGAGGCGTTCAAACCTCTCAAACTGTTCCTGAGAGATAGGACCAGTGGGTAATGGAGGAGTAAGGAATCTAACATGGTCTGGACGGTCCTTAGGTCGGACACCTCGTCCAGCCATCCCTAGAGAGTCTAGGTCTGTTCTAGGATAAGTAGATACAGGTTTAGTATACATGGTACTAGTATGAGGCTGAGTCATACTTCCAGCTACACTCTGTACTATTGTGTCAGTGAGGTGGGAAGGCGTGAGCGAGAACAAAATTTCACTAGGCTCAGACATTTCTGCCATAGTTGCACTTTCTTCTACATCATAATCAGACATCTCTGTATGAGCAGGAAACAATATATCTTAAATCAACGCTCTGACAGTTTCTGCGGTGTAATTCCTGTTATACGTCACACCGAGATATTTGGCTACTCGCCAACACGTCTGAAGATTTAATGTACTTAAATCAGACAAAGTCAGAGTATCAATTAACTGTTTCACTTTGGCATACATCACGAAAATAATTGTACTACGAGAGAGTGATTATGGGAAACTATAATCCTGATAGGAATTTTAGTGCTGGTTGTCTTAAAGTTAGAACTCATAAACAGTATTTCCATCTCCTTGGATCAAGAGACTCAGTCAAGTACATACATCCACCTGGTATGTTGTACAAGACTAAACTCAAAGTCTTCAGATTAGGAAAGTACTCAAAGTGTTTGATAATAGAAGTACTAGTATGTCAAACTGGACAATTTCTCCAACACCTTGGATCAAGAGCATCCCGGACAGGCCCCCATTTGTTACAAAAAACGCGATTCTAAAAGCTTAGAGATCTCCAGTGAATACTAGAAAGGACTGCCCTTCTAGCATCCAGCCTGTTACTGGGTTTTCGTAACAAGTAGTCAGTATCCTTGTCCAATTATCCATTAAAATTCAGTATGGTTCAATAGTGCTTTAGGATTACAACTGGTAGGCTACTAACTAGAGAAATTAAAATTTAATAAATTTATTAAGTAGTAAGTTGTCTAGAGGTATATTATCAAATTAAATTAATTACAGCAATCAAAATAAAATCAATCTCTCGAGTTCAATATTATTGTGCTGAAAGCACATATCACATTTATAATTCTTAGGTACCGTCAGGTACATTAACATTTAATAAGATATTACAAATATGTACAAGTAAGTGTGTATGCGTGTAAGTGCTCTTAAGTAGTTAGCTTTGTCTCAAGACTCGAATAAGACTTAAACAAGTGACTGACAAAGTCCTCAAATAAACTAACTTCTTGACCGACTGGCAACCCGAACAGTCTGCTTGAACAACAAAGAATGCTAAGCCCAATAGCAATGCAATATCAAGCGACTGCGACACAGAATCAGGAACTGGGAAATAATATAACGACACTAAGTACGGACCATCAGCAGATCCTCCACAAAAGTTACAAAACTCCCATAAAACTGAATCTATGTTCAGCATAGGAAAAACTGTGACTGTGACAATACACAGGAACCAGTACAAAATTAGGTCAGAAGCTATAGCTAAGGACCTGAGATGTTCAGAGTGTCTATGTGACACACAACCTCAGTACAACGTCGAAAATCACTAAGTCTATACAATGTTCTGTGAACAAAGTTCTACAGAACTAACAAGAATAATGAGACAGACAATCTGTCCAACCAGCAAGCGAGTCTACAGCAGACTGACTACTTCACGAGAGGTGAGGACACCCCCCCCTCGATCACGTGATAGCTACGTGGACAACTGCAGCTCAGAAGCCGGCAGTATAACGAGCGACAAGCGATAATTACAGTAGTTTGACAATCAAGACTAACTGAGCACATTTTATATACATCCTAACAACATAAGCTAAATAACAATATAACAGTCAAATAATAATATAAAGTCATACATTTACGATTTAGCTATTATCGCAAATATAAGCAATATAAAATTATATGAAAAGGTAATATACATTATATATACATAATAATCATTGTAACCCATTCAGGGGTTGCAACACTGTTGTTGCCCTGACTGTTG